>NC_091285.1:723066505-723366505 GCF_032444005.1 Ranitomeya imitator
AACCAACTAGCCCCTTTAATACGAGCAAACAAATCAGACAGCAACGGCAAAGGATACTGAAATTTGACTGTAATTTTATTAAGAAGGCGGTAATCAATACAAGGTCTCAAAGAACCATCCTTCTTGGCCACAAAAAAGAACCCTGCTCCTAACGGTGATGACGACGGGCGAATATGGCCTTTCTCCAAGGATTCCTTTATATAACTCCTCATAGCGGCGTGTTCTGGCACATATAAATTGAACAATCGGCCCTTAGGAAACTTACTACCAGGAATCAAATTAATTGCACAATCGCAATCCCTATGAGGAGGTAGGGCACTGGCCTTGGGCTCATCAAATACATCCCGATAATCCGACAAAAACTCTGGAACTTCAGAAGGAGTGGAAGACGAAATAGACAAAAATGGAACATCACCATGTACCCCCTGGCAACCCCAGCTGGACACAGACATAGATTTCCAGTCCAATACTGGATTATGAACCTGTAGCCATGGCAACCCCAAAACGACCACATCATGCAGATTATGCAACACCAGAAAGCGGATATCCTCCTGATGTGCAGGAGCCATGCACATGGTCAATTGGGTCCAATACTGAGGCTTATTCTTGGCCAAACGCGTAGCATCAATTCCTCTCAATGGAATAGGATACTGCAGGGGCTCCAAGAAAAAACCACAGCGCCTAGCATACTCCAAGTCCATCAAATTCAGGGCAGCGCCTGAATCCACAAATGCCATAACAGAATAGGATGACAAAGAGCAAATCAGAGTAACAGACAATAGAAATTTTGACTGTACCGTACCAATGGTGGCAGACCTAGCGAACCGCTTAGTGCGCTTAGGACAATCGGAGATAGCATGAGTGGAATCACCACAGTAAAAACATAGCCCATTCCGACGTCTGTGTTCTTGCCGTTCAGCTCTGGTCAAAGTCCTATCACATTGCATAGGCTCAGGCCCATGCTCAGATAGTACCGCCAAATGGTGCACAGCTTTACGCTCACGCAAGCGTCGATCGATCTGAATGGCCAAAGACATAGACTCATTCAGACCAGCAGGCATGGGAAACCCCACCATGACATCCTTAAGGGCTTCAGAGAGACCCTTTCTGAAGATTGCTGCCAGGGCACATTCATTCCACTGAGTGAGCACAGACCACTTTCTAAACTTCTGACAATATATCTCCGCTTCATCCTGACCCTGACACAGAGCCAGCAAGATTTTCTCTGCCTGATCTACTGAATTAGGTTCGTCATAAAGCAATCCAAGCGCCAGGAAAAACGCATCAACATCACGCAATGCCGGATCTCCTGGCGCAAGGGAAAATGCCCAGTCTTGAGGGTCACCACGTAACAAAGAAATAATGATCTTTACTTGTTGAACAGGGTCACCTGAGGAGCGAGGTTGGCTGATATTGGAGTAGACGTTGAGTCGCTCTACTCCAATATCAGCCATGATGATGGAATCACTGCCACCTTGTATTTTCTCGACCAACTACTAGGGCATTCGGATCGAATGCATGATTCCCTGGTGGTCGATCTGTTGGAGTTCATTATGAGACACAATTTCTTCCTATTTGACAGGACGTACTACCTCCAAGTCTCAGGGGTGGCTATGGGGGCGCATTGTGCCCCGGCCGTCGCCAATCTTTTTTTAGGTTGGTGGGAGGCTACCATGGTTTAACCCTTGGAAGAGTTCAAACGGCATGTCTGCCATTGGAGTCGATATATCGATGATTTATTTTTCATTTGGACTGGCAGCATTGATGAGTGTCGTAACTTCATTACGTCTCTTAACAGGAATTCTCACAACATTGTGTTGACTTACTCTTTCTCTTCCACTGTAGTGACCTTTTTGGACCTGCAGGTCATGGTCAGGGATGGCTCTCTCCACACGAAATTATTTCGGAAACCAACTGCAACCAACTGTCTCCTGGATTACAGGAGTTTTCATCCTATGCACACTAGGAATGGGGTTCCTGTTGGACAGTTCCTGAGAACCAGAAGAAATTGTACTTCGGACGAAGACTTCCATCAAGAGGCTCTCAGTCTGACAAATCGTTTCCGACAAAGGCATTACCCACGGAGGAGTATTTCTGTAGCCTTCCAGCGGGCTAATTCACATACTCAGGAGTCGCTATTGGTGCCTCAGAATAAGGTACGGGACAACAAGCCCAGATTTGTCACCAGTTTTAACAACAATTGGTAAAATTAGATCCATTCTTCAGAGGCATTGGGGCATTCTTACCACGGATTTGTCCACTTCCAGGGTGGTGGGTGACCAACCGCAACTTACGGCCAGAAGAGCGCCTAATTTTAGAGACCTCTTGACAAGTAGCCATTACCAACGACAAACTATTAGGCTGAATCGGGGTATTCATCTCCGTGGGTCGTTTGCTTGTGGTAACTGCAACATATGTCCGCATATGTGTCCCACTAGAGATCATTTTGTGAATCCCACCAATCAGAGTAGACATAGGCTGTGTACTTACATTAATTGTAGAACGACCTTTGTTGTTTATGCCCTCATCTGCCCTTGCCAACGTGTTTACGTTGGCCAGACATCTCAGGAACTACGGCGCAGAATACAAAAACACCTCTCTACCATTAATTTGGCACGTAGTGACTCCTTGAAGGGGAAAATACTTACTCCGGTAGCATCCCATTTTTTGGCCCATCATGGCGGCCAGACCTCAGGTACTAAAATCATTGGTCTGGATAAAGTACGGACATCTAATAGGGGCGGCGCATATAGACAATTACTCCTGCGTATGGAGGCGAGATGGATTTTTAACCTTGGTTCCATTGCTCCCGTAGGTCTAAACGAAGAGCTGTTATTTACGGGATTTCTCGGATAAATGTCCCTCCATGTGTTGGTCTATTGCGGATGGATTTTGGAAGAAGTTATACCTTCTACGCCTGGATTTATTATGGGACCTGCCTCCTCTCATCCTTCATCTAGAATTTGGTGCGCTTACCATCGTCTTTTGGCCTGGATTGTGGACTCTGCAGGCCCTTTGGTGGATTTGGTTGGGTCGGCCCTCTATGTACAATGGTTGCAAAGGACATACTTGGAAATTTATCTTATGTATGGTTTCTGCCTGACTATATTCCGGGCTCTACCAGGCCCCTCTCTATTTGTAGTGTTGGGTGGCATCTTTATTCCATTGCATAATAGGGGTACGATGGTGAAATATAATACACACAAAATAGGGGTTTCGGCTCATGGGGGGTGCTAATTTTTTTTAGCACTGCGCATATTTGGCCAGTATGGTCCTTTATTTCCCCTTTATTTCTCTATGGTCAGGATACAACATTATATGAATTTTTATCATTTTTGATTAGTATATGATTTTGTTAAGTATCAACCTTTTCATATGTTACGTTGTTGCTCTATTATATCTACTATTTTGTTTAATAAAGTTGTACCGTGGTACCATGGAGAATGCCTTACCACTCTTATCTATTATTATTATTTTTTCTGTGTGTGAGCCCCCTGTTTTGCAAATGTGTGTATGAATGCCCCCGGGGGATGTCTGGTTTTGTGTGATTGGGCATATATGTGTGTGGCTTTATCTTGGTATCGTCTCGTACATCGGTGTTTGAGCCATCAGGCAGATCTCCACAAGCCAGATTTAGTCCCACCATCTACATGCTATTATACTTGTGGCTGGGCTCATTCCTTTATGTATTGTTGCTTTGGGGCGGCTCTGGCTTTCCCCTCTGCCTTTTAGGTTTTGCAGTGGGACACATACATTTATTGGTTCTCCTATGCAAATACCTTTGCTTGCTACTTCAATGGATTGGGGCTCCTTGTGTAGCCCTGTTATGCCCTTTGGGCTGTGTATATCGGCCCCGGCTTAGTGCACTCTATGTATTGCACTTTCACGTTTTCTCTGTGACATTTCTGTCCCCTGTGTCCGTCTTAGTAGGCCCTGCGCATGCGCCTGGTCCTTGTCCTTATTGGTTGGGGCTGGCGCCTGCGCAGTATGCCGGTTTTTGATTTTCCTCTTCTGCGCATGTATGCGCTACATCATCGTGACCTCACGGACCCATTGTTCGCAGGTAGTTGTACGTCCTGCTTTTCCTGTCCGCCGTTTGTTCTGCGCACGCTTGCGCTGGGTCTCCACGGTGTGCGGACCTATTAATGCCCTGCACTAACTTCCGGTTTGTGATTTTTTTTCACACACACCGGTACCTCATTAGCTATTTGGCTTATAGCATTTAAGGCTGATGAACTGGTCAGCACACATCTCCCCTGACGAAGCCTGGTTCGCCGGGCGATACGCGTGGGGCATCACGTCACCAGGTGGTATCTTTATGGGAGGTTTCTCCCATTTATGTTGTGTGGCTCAGGGATACTATTTTGTATGGGTAACCTATTAGTCTGCTTTTCGGCTCTCTGCTGTTTATTGCGTTTGGGACATTTCTCTGTGCCTGTTACCGCTTGCTTACTTGGTGCCGTGTTTGCGGCCCTGTGAGCTATATATTTTTGGCACTGTCCTATTGCAAATATGTATATTTTTGCGCAATACCCCATGAGCCATTAGGGCTCTCTTAGGTTATCATATCACACTGAGTCATGACTTATGTTTCCTGTGTGTTCGTGATGGCGTTTCTATATGTTTTTAATTATGTTTTTACTGTCCATGTTGTGTGTTTTTGATCTGTTAATAAAATCAGCCTATGTCATTTTTTACATTTATTCATTGGATGGTGTGCATTTTTTTACAGTAATGCTTTTTCTTTTGGTTATTTAGTTTAGTGTTCTATTGCTGTTTTGCACCCTCAGTATTCTTCTATATTATATATAGCAGTGCGCCCAAGTGCTCTTGTTTTAAATAAGAAAAGGTAACACTCACATGTTCTCAGTTCATTTTAGGCAAAACCATGCTGGTAGGCGGAACCCCAAATGTCCTAGTGCATCAGGAGGTCTGGATAGGAACAGCTCCTCAGGTGAGACTCAAACTAAAACTGAAGGCTGGGTTAAGTGGAGTCATTTAAAAACTGCAGCCTCGTGACATTACTAAAGGGGTTGAGTTAACATTGCCCTCCCCTCTCCCCAGTTGTACAATGCTCTGCAACAATTCTTATAATTCTTATATTTTCGCTCCCAAACGTGTCAGAATCATAACACACCCAGCATTCACCTTATTTTAAAATTGACTTTCTAATGAGACCAAATTCGGACTAGTTGGGACACACAGTTCCAGAGAAATCCGTACTCTGTACCTGGTGGAATTAGAGGCTCATGCTTACTGTGGCCGACAGATCCGCCGATGGAGATTCGCAAAAGTGGACTTATTATTTTCCTAGCCTAAATCGTTGGCCCAATATCTTATGATAATGGAACAAAGGATGTCCTGCCTTTAGAGAACTTCTATACCAGTTTTAGCTTATTTTAGAAGGGAGGAGGGAAAGTGAGTAGTGTAGGGAGATCGGCTTACAGCTCCAAGCGCAATAAAAATTCTTCTGGGAGGGGCATGAGGGGGTAAGGATCTACACATACACATCTCCGCAAACAGAAACACACAGAGAAGGGCGGTTTTTAGCCCACAGTATGGTGCTAACAGGCAAAGCTACAAAATCATATTATATTTCATACAATATTGTGACAACAACACAGAGACTGCAAAGCTCACACACGGCACAGCCGTCTCCTCTCCTGTCAGGTGTGTGTTATGTCAGTGTACACGGTGACTGCAGCGCTCACACACAGCACAGCCGTCTCCTCTCCTGTCAGGTGTGTGTTATGTCAGTGTACACGGTGACTGCAGCTCTCACACACAGCACAGCCGTCTCCTCTCCTGTCAGGTGTGTGTTATGTCAGTGTACACGGTGACTGCAGCGCTCACACACAGCACAACCATCTCCCCTCCTGTCAGGTGTGTGTTATGTCAGTGTACACGGTGACTGCAGAGCTCACACACAGCACAGCCGTCTCCTCTCCTGTCAGGTGTGTGTTATGTCAGTGTACACGGTGACTGCAGCGCTCACACACTGCACAGCCGTCTCCTCTCCTGTCAGGTGTGTATTATGTCAGTGTACACGGTGACTGCAGAGCTCACACATGGCACAGCCGTCTCCTCTCCTGTCAGGTGTGTGTTATGTCAGTGTACACGGTGACTGCAGCGCTCACACACAGCACAGCCGTCTCCTCTCCCGTCAGGTGTGTGTTATGTCAGTGTACACGGTGACTGCAGAGCTCACACAAGCACAGCCGTCTCCTCTCCTGTCAGGTGTGTGTTATGTCAGTGTACACGGTGACTGCAGCGCTCACACACAGCACAGCCGTCTCCTCTCCTGTCAGGTGTGTGTTATGTCAGTGTACACGGTAACTGCAGAGCTCGCACACAACACAGCCGTCTCCTCTCCTGTCAGGTGTGTATTATATCAGTGTACACGGTGACTGCAGAGCTCACACACGGCACAGCCGTCTCCTCTCCTGTCAGGTGTGTGTCATGTCAGTGTACACGGTGACTGCAGAGCTCACACACAGCACCGCCGTCTCCTCTCCTGTCAGGTGTGTGTTATGTCAATATACACCGTGACTGCAGCGCTCACACACAGCACAGCCGTCTCCTCTCATGTCAGGTGTGTGTTATGTCAGTGTACACGGTGACTGCAGATCTCACACACAGCACAGCCGTCTCCTCTCCTGTCAGGTGTGTGTTATGTCAGTGTACACGGTGACTGCAACACTCACACACAGCACAGCCGTCTCCTCTCCTGTCAGGTGTGTGTTATATCAATGTCCACGGTGACTGCAGAGCTCACACACGGCACAGCCATCTCCTCTCCTGTCAGGTGTGTGTTATGTCAGTGTACACGGTGACGGCAGCGCTCACACACGGCACAGCCGTCTCCTCTCCTGTCAGGTGTGTGTTATGTCAGTGTACACGGTGACTGCAGAGCTCACACACAGCACAGCCGTCTCCTCTCCTGTCAGGTGTGTGTTATGTCAGTGTACACGGTGACTGCAGCGCTCACACACGGCACAGCCGTCTCCTCTCCTGTCAGGTGTGTGTTATGTCAGTGTACACGGTGACTGCAGCGCTCACACACAGCACAGGCGTCTCCTCTCCTGTCAGGTGTGTGTTATGTCAGTGTACACGGTGACTGCAGCGCTCACACACAGCACAGCCGTCTCCTCTCCTATCAGGTGTGTATTATGTCAGTGTACACGGTGACTGCAGCGCTCACACACAGCACAGCCGTCTCCTGTCCTGTCAGGTGTGTGTTATGTCAGTGTACACGGTGACTGCAGAGCTCACACACAGCACAGCCGTCTCCTCTCCTGTCAGGTGTGTGTTATGTCAGTGTACACGGTGACTGCAGAGCTCACACACAGCACAGCCGTCTCCGCTCCTGTCAGGGGTGTGTTATGTCAGTGTACACGGTGACTGCAGCGCTCACACACGGCACATCCGTCTCCTCTCCTGTCAGGTGTGTGTTATGTCAGTGTACACGGTGACTGCAGAGCTCACACACAGCACAGCCGTCTCCTCTCCTGTCAGGTGTGTGTTATGTCAGTGTACACGGTGACTGCAGAGCTCACACACAGCACAGCCGTCCCCTCTCCTGTCAGGTGTGTGTTATGTCACTATACACGGTGACTGCAGCGCTCACACACGGCACAGCCGTCTCCTCTCCTGTCAGGTGTGTGTTATGTCAGTGTACACGGTGACTGCAGCGCTCACACACAGCACAGGCGTCTCCTCTCCTGTCAGGTGTGTGTTATGTCAGTGTACACAGTGACTGCAGCGCTCACACACAGCACAGCCGTCTCCTCTCCTGTCAGGTGTGTATTATGTCAGTGTACACGGTGACTGCAGCGCTCACACACAGCACAGCCGTCTCCTGTCCTGTCAGGTGTGTGTTATGTCAGTGTACACGGTGACTGCAGCGCTCACACACAGCACAGCCGTCTCCTCTCCTGTCAGGTGTGTGTTATGTCAGTGTACACGGTGACTGCAGCTCTCACACACAGCACAGCCGTCTCCTCTCCTGTCAGGTGTGTGTTATGTCAGTGTACACGGTGACTGCAGCGCTCACACACGGCACAGCCGTCTCCTCTCCTGTCAGGTGTGTGTTATATCAGTGTACACGGTGACTGCAGCGCTCACACACAGCACAGCCATCTCCTCTCTTGTCAGGTGTGTGTTATGTCAGTGTACACGGTGACTGCAGCGCTCACACACAGCACAACCATCTCCTCTCCTGTCAGGTGTGTGTTATGTCAGTGTACACGGTGACTGCAGCGCTAACACACAGCACAGCCGTCTCCTCTCCTGTCAGGTGTGTGTTATGTCAGTGTACACGGTGACTGCAGCGCTCACACATAGCACAACCATCTCCCCTCCTGTCAGGTGTGTGTTATGTCAGTGTACACGGTGACTGCAGCGCTAACACACAGCACAGCCGTCTCCACTCCTGTCAGGTGTGTGTTATATCAGTGTACACGGTGACTGCAGCGCTCACACACAGCACAGCCGTCTCCTCTCCTGTCAGGTGTGTGTTATGTCAGTGTACACGGTGACTGCAGCGCTCACACACAGCACAACCATCTCCACTCCTGTCAGGTGTGTGTTATGTCAGTGTACACGGTGACTGCAGCGCTAACACACAGCACTGTTGTCTCCTCTCCTGTCAGGTGTGTGATGTCAGTGTACAGGGTGACCACAGCTCTCACACACAGCACAGCCGTCTCCTCTCCTGTCAGGTGTTATGTTAAGTGTACACGGTGACTGCAGCGCTCACACACAGCACAACCGTCTCCTCTCCTGTCAGGTGTGAGATGTCAGTGTAGTAGTGTACAGGGTGACTGCAGCAGAGCTCACACACGGCACAGCCGTCTCCTCTCCTGTCAGGAGTGTGTTATGTTAGTGTACACGGAGAATGTAGCGCTCACACACGGCACAGCCGTCTTCTCTCCTGTCAGGTGTCTGTTATGTCAGTGTACACGGTGACTGCAGAGCTCACACACGGCACAGCCGTCTCCTTTCCTGTCAGGAGTGTGTTATGTCAGTGTACACGGAGAATGTAGCGCTCACACACAGCACAGCCGTCTCCTCTCCTGTCAGGTGTGTGTTATGTCAGTGTACACGGTGACTGCAGCGCTCACACACAGCACAGCCGTCTCCTCTCCTGTCAGGTGTGTATTATGTCAGTGTACAAGGTGACTGCAGAGCTCACACACAGCACAGCCGTCTCCTCTCCTGTCAGGTGTGTGTTATGTCAGTGTACACGGTGACTGCAGTGCTCACACACAGCACAGCCGTCTACTCTCCTGTCAGGTGTGTGTAATGTCAGTGTACACGGTGACTGCAGAGCTCACACACAGCACAGCCGTCTCCCCTCCTGTCAAGTGTGTTATGTCAGTGTACACGGTGACTGCAGAGCTCACACACAGCACAGCCGTCTCCTGTCCTGTCAGGTGTGTGTTATGTCAGTGTACACGGTGACTGCAGCGCTCACACACAGCACAGCCGTCTCCTCTCCTGTCAGGTGTGTGTTATGTCAGTGTACACGGTGACTGCAGCGCTCACACACAGCACAACCATCTCCCCTCCTGTCAGGTGTGTGTTATGTCAGTGTACACGGTGACTGCAGAGCTCACACACAGCACAGCCGTCTCCTCTCCTGTCAGGTGTGTGTTATGTCAGTGTACACGGTGACTGCAGCGCTCACACACTGCACAGCCGTCTCCTCTCCTGTCAGGTGTGTATTATGTCAGTGTACACGGTGACTGCAGAGCTCACACATGGCACAGCCGTCTCCTCTCCTGTCAGGTGTGTGTTATGTCAGTGTACACGGTGACTGCAGCGCTCACACACAGCACAGCCGTCTCCTCTCCCGTCAGGTGTGTGTTATGTCAGTGTACACGGTGACTGCAGAGCTCACACAAGCACAGCCGTCTCCTCTCCTGTCAGGTGTGTGTTATGTCAGTGTACACGGTGACTGCAGCGCTCACACACAGCACAGCCGTCTCCTCTCCTGTCAGGTGTGTGTTATGTCAGTGTACACGGTAACTGCAGAGCTCGCACACAACACAGCCGTCTCCTCTCCTGTCAGGTGTGTATTATATCAGTGTACACGGTGACTGCAGAGCTCACACACGGCACAGCCGTCTCCTCTCCTGTCAGGTGTGTGTTATGTCAGTGTACACGGTGACTGCAGAGCTCACACACAGCACCGCCGTCTCCTCTCCTGTCAGGTGTGTGTTATGTCAATATACACCGTGACTGCAGCGCTCACACACAGCACAGCCGTCTCCTCTCATGTCAGGTGTGTGTTATGTCAGTGTACACGGTGACTGCAGATCTCACACACAGCACAGCCGTCTCCTCTCCTGTCAGGTGTGTGTTATGTCAGTGTACAAGGTGACTGCAACACTCACACACAGCACAGCCGTCTCCTCTCCTGTCAGGTGTGTGTTATATCAGTGTCCACGGTGACTGCAGAGCTCACACACGGCACAGCCATCTCCTCTCCTGTCAGGTGTGTGTTATGTCAGTGTACACGGTGACTGCAGCGCTCACACACGGCACAGCCGTCTCCTCTCCTGTCAGGTGTGTGTTATGTCAGTGTACACGGTGACTGCAGAGCTCACACACAGCACAGGCGTCTCCTCTCCTGTCAGGTGTGTGTTATGTCAGTGTACACAGTGACTGCAGCGCTCACACACAGCACAGGCGTCTCCTCTCCTGTCAGGTGTGTATTATGTCAGTGTACACGGTGACTGCAGCGCTCACACACAGCACAGCCGTCTCCTGTCCTGTCAGGTGTGTGTTATGTCAGTGTACACGGTGACTGCAGAGCTCACACACAGCACAGCCGTCTCCTCTCCTGTCAGGTGTGTGTTATGTCAGTGTACACGGTGACTGCAGCGCTCACATACAGCACAGCCGTCTCCTGTCCTGTCAGGTGTGTATTATGTCAGTGTACACGGTGACTGCAGCCCTCACACACAGCACAGCCGTCTCCAGTCCTGTCAGGTGTGTGTTATGTCAGTGTAAACGGTGACTGCAGAGCTCACACACAGCACAGCCGTCTCCGCTCCTGTCAGGGGTGTGTTATGTCAGTGTACACGGTGACTGCAGCGCTCACACACGGCACATCCGTCTCCTCTCCTGTCAGGTGTGTGTTATGTCAGTGTACACGGTGACTGCAGAGCTCACACACAGCACAGCCGTCTCCTCTCCTGTCAGGTGTGTGTTATGTCAGTGTACACGGTGACTGCAGAGCTCACACACAGCACAGCCGTCTCCTCTCCTGTCAGGTGTGTGTTATGTCAGTGTACACGGTGACTGCAGCGCTCACACACAGCACAGCCGTCTCCTCTCCTGTCAGGTGTGTGTTATGTCAGTGTACACGGTGACTGCAGCGCTCACACACAGCACAGCCGTCTCCTGTCCTGTCAGGTGTGTGTTATGTCAGTGTACACGGTGACTGCAGAGCTCACACACAGCACAGCCGTCTCCTCTCCTGTCAGGTGTGTGTTATATCAGTGTACACGGTGACTGCAGAGCTCACACACAGCACAGCCGTCTTCTCTCCTGTCAGGTGTGTGTTATGTCAGTGTACACCGTGACTGCAGAGCTCACACACAGCATAGCCGTCTCCTGTCCTGTCAGGTGTGTGTTATGTCAGTGTACACGGTGACTGCAGCGCTCACACACAGCACAGCCGTCTCCTGTCCTGTCAGGTGTGTATTATGTCAGTGTACACGATGACTGCAGAGCTCACACACAGTACAGCCGTCTCCTCTCCTGTCAGGTGTGTGTTATGTCAGTGTACACCGTGACTGCAGCGCTCACACACAGCACAGCCGTCTCCTGTACTGTCAGGTGTGTGTTATGTCAGTGTACACGGTGACTGCAGAGCTCACACACAGCACAGCCATCTCCTCTCCTGTCAGGTGTGTGTTATGTCAGTGTACACGGTGACTGCAGAGCTCACATACAGCACAGCCGTCTCCTCTCCTGTCAGGTGTGTGTTATGTCAGTGTACACGATGACTGCAGAGCTCACACACAGCACAGCCGTCTCCTCTCCTGTCAGGTGTGTGTTATGTCAGTGTACACCGTGACTGCAGAGCTCACACACAGCACAGCCGTCTCCTGTCCTGTCAGGTGTGTGTTATGTCAGTGTACACCGTGACTGCAGTGCTCACACACAGCACAGCCGTCTCCTGTCCTGTCAGGTGTGTGTTATGTCAGTGTACACGGTGACTGCAGAGCTCACACACAGGACAGCCATCTCCTCTCCTGTCAGGTGTGTATTATGTCAGTGTACACGGTGACTGCAGCGCTCACACACGGCACAGCCGTCTCCTCTCCTGTCAGGTGTGTGTTATATCAGTGTACACGGTGACTGCAGAGCTCACACACAGCACAGCCGTCTCCTCTCCTGTCAGGTGTGTGTTATGTCAGTGTACACGGTGACTGCAGCGCTCACACACGGCACAGCCGTCTCCTGTCCTGTCAGGTGTGTGTTATGTCAGTGTACACCGTGACTGCAGCGCTCACACACAGCACAGCCGTCTCCTGTCCTGTCAGGTGTGTGTTATGTCAGTGTACACAGTGACTGCAGAGCTCACACACAGCACAGCCATCTCCTCTCCTGTCAGGTGTGTATTATGTTAGTGTACACGGTGACTGCAGCGCTCACACACGGTACAGCCGTCTCCTCTCCTGTCAGGTGTGTGTTATATCAGTGTACACGGTGACTGCAGAGCTCACACACAGCACAGCCGTCTCCTCTCCTGTCAGGTGTGTGTTATGTCAGTGTACACGGTGACTGCAGCGCTAACACACAGCACAGCCGTCTCCTCTCCTGTCAGGTGTGTGTTATGTCAGTGTACACGGTGACTACAGAGCTCACACACAGCACAGCCATCTCCTCTCCTGTCAGGTGTGTGTTATGTCAGTGTACACGGTGACTGCAGAGCTCACACACAGCACAGCCGTCTCCTCTCCTGTCAGGTGTGTATTATGTCAGTGTACACGGTGACTGCAGAGCTCACACACAGCACAGCCATCTCCTCTCCTGTCTGGTGTGTATTATGTCAGTTTACACGGTGACTGCAGCGCTCACACACAGCACAGCCATCTCCTCTCCTGTCAGGTGTGTATTATGTCAGTGTACACGGTGACTGCAGCGCTCACACACAGCACAGCCATCTCCTCTCCTGTCAGGTGTGTATTATGTCAGTGTACACGGTGACTGCAGAGCTCACACACAGCACAGCCATCTCCTCTCCTGTCAGGTGTGTATTATGTCAGTGTACACGGTGACTGCAGCGCTCACACACAGCACAGCCGTCTCCTCTCCTGTCAGGTGTGTATTATGTCAGTGTACACGGTGACTGCAGAGCTCACACCCAGCACAGCCGTCTCCTGTCCTGTCAGGTGTGTGTTATGTCAGTGTACACGGTGACTGCAGCGCTCACACACAGCACAGCCATCTCCTCTCCTGTCAGGTGTGTATTATGTCAGTGTACACGGTGACTGCAGCGCTCACACACAGCACAGCCGTCTCCTCTCCTGTCAGGTGTGTATTATGTCAGTGTACACGGTGACTGCAGAGCTCACACACAGCACAGCCGTCTCCTGTCCTGTCAGGTGTGTGTTATGTCAGTGTACACGGTGACTGCAGCGCTCACACACAGCACAGCCATCTCCTCTCCTGTCAGGTGTGTATTATGTCAGTGCACACGGTGACTGCAGCGCTCACACACAGCACAGCCGTCTCCTCTCCTGTCAGGTGTGTGTTATGTCAGTGTACACGGTGACTGCAGAGCTCACACACAGCACAGCCGTCTCCTCTCCTGTCAGGTGTGTGTTATGTCAGTGTACACGGTGACTGCAGCGCTCACACACAGCACAGCCGTCTCCTCTCCTGTCAGGTGTGTGTTATGTCAGTGTACACGGTGACTGCAGCGCTCACACACAGCACAGCCGTCTCCTGTCCTTTCAGGTGTGTGTTATGTCAGTGTACACGGTGACTGCAGAGCTCACACACAGCACAGCCGTCTCCTCTCCTGTCAGGTGTGTGTTATATCAGTGTACACGGTGACTGCAGAGCTCACACACAGCACAGCCGTCTTCTCTCCTGTCAGGTGTGTGTTATGTCAGTGTACACCGTGACTGCAGAGCTCACACACAGCATAGCCGTCTCCTGTCCTGTCAGGTGTGTGTTATGTCAGTGTACACGGTGACTGCAGCGCTCACACACAGCACAGCCGTCTCCTCTCCTGTCAGGTGTGTGTTATGTCAGTGTACACGGTGACTGCAGCGCTCACACACAGCACAGCCGTCTCCTGTCCTGTCAGGTGTGTATTATGTCAGTGTACACGGTGACTGCAGAGCTCACACACAGCACAGTCGTCTCCTCTCCTGTCAGGTGTGTGTTATGTCAGTGTACACCGTGACTGCAGCGCTCACACACAGCACAGCCGTCTTCTGTCCTGTCAGGTGTGTGTTATGTCAGTGTACACGGTGACTGCAGAGCTCACACACAGCACAGCCGTCTCCTCTCCTGTCAGGTGTGTGTTATGTCAGTGTACACGGTGACTGCAGAGCTCACACACAGCACAGCCGTCTCCTCTCCTGTCAGGTGTGTGTTATGTCAGTGTACACGATGACTGCAGAGCTCACACACAGCACAGCCGTCTCCTCTCCTGTCAGGTGTGTGTTATGTCAGTGCACACGGTGACTGCAGAGCTCACACACAGCACAGCCGTCTCCTCTCCTGTCAGGTGTGTCTTATGTCAGTGTACACCGTGACTGCAGCGCTCACACACAGCACAGCCGTCTCCTGTCCTGTCAGGTGTGTGTTATGTCAGTGTACACCGTGACTGCAGCGCTCACACACAGCACAGCCGTCTCCTGTCCTGTCAGGTGTGTGTTATGTCAGTGTACACGGTGACTGCAGAGCTCACACACAGCACAGCCGTCTCCTCTCCTGTCAGGTGTGTGTTATGTCAGTGTACACGGTGACTGCAGCGCTCACACACAGCACAGCCGTCTCCTCTCCTGTCAGGTGTGTGTTATGTCAGTGTACACGGTGACTGCAGAGCTCACACACGGCACAGCCGTCTCCTCTCCTGTCAGGTGTGTGTTATGTCAGTGTACACGGTGACTGCAGAGCTCACACACAGCACCGCCGTCTCCTCTCCTGTCAGGTGTGTGTTATGTCAATGTACACCGTGACTGCAGCGCTCACACACAGCACAGCCGTCTCCTCTCATGTCAGGTGTGTGTTATGTCAGTGTACACGGTGACTGCAGATCTCACACACAGCACAGCCGTCTCCTCTCCTGTCAGGTGTGTGTTATGTCAGTGTACACGGTGACTGCAACACTCACACACAGCACAGCCGTCTCCTCTCCTGTCAGGTGTGTGTTATATCAGTGTACACGGTGACTGCAGAGCTCACACACGGAACAGCCGTCTCCTCTCCTGTCAGGTGTGTGTTATGTCAGTGTACACGGTGACTGCAGCGCTCACACACGGCACAGCCGTCTCCTCTCCTGTCAGGTGTGTGTTATGTCAGTGTAGACGGTGACTGCAGAGCTCACACACAGCACAGCCGTCTCCTCTCCTGTCAGGTGTGTGTTATGTCAGTGTACACGGTGACTGCAGCGCTCACACACGGCACAGCCGTCTCCTCTCCTGTCAGGTGTGTGTTATGTCAGTGTACACGGTGACTGCAGCGCTCACACACAGCACAGGCGTCTCCTCTCCTGTCAGGTGTGTGTTATGTCAGTGTACACGGTGACTGCAGCGCTCACACACAGAACAGCCGTCTCCTCTCCTATCAGGTGTGTATTATGTCAGTGTACACGGTGACTGCAGCGCTCACACACAGCACAGCCGTCTCCTGTCCTGTCAGGTGTGTGTTATGTCAGTGTACACGGTGACTGCAGAGCTCACACACAGCACAGCCGTCTCCTCTCCTGTCAGGTGTGTGTTATGTCAGTGTACACGGTGACTGCAGAGCTCACACACAGCACAGCCGTCTCCGCTCCTGTCAGGGGTGTGTTATGTCAGTGTACACGGTGACTGCAGCGCTCACACACGGCACATCCGTCTCCTCTCCTGTCAGGTGTGTGTTATGTCAGTGTACACGGTGACTGCAGAGCTCACACACAGCACAGCCGTCTCCTCACCTGTCAGGTGTGTGTTATGTCAGTGTACACGGTGACTGCAGAGCTCACACACAGCACAGCCGTCCCCTCTCCTGTCAGGTGTGTGTTATGTCAGTATACACGGTGACTGCAGCGCTCACACACGGCACAGCCGTCTCCTCTCCTGTCAGGTGTGTGTTATGTCAGTGTACACGGTGACTGCAGCGCTCACACACAGCACAGGCGTCTCCTCTCCTGTCAGGTGTGTGTTATGTCAGTGTACACGGTGACTGCAGCGCTCACACACAGCACAGCCGTCTCCTCTCCTGTCAGGTGTGTATTATGTCAGTGTACACGGTGACTGCAGCGCTCACACACAGCACAGCCGTCTCCTGTGCTGTCAGGTGTGTGTTATGTCAGTGTACACGGTGACTGCAGAGCTCACACACAGCACAGCCGTCTCCTCTCCTGTCAGGTGTGTGTTATGTCAGTGTACACGGTGACTGCAGCGCTCACATACAGCACAGCCGTCTCCTGTCCTGTCAGGTGTGTATTATGTCAGTGTACAAGGTGACTGCAGCCCTCACACACAGGACAGCCGTCTCCAGTCCTGTCAGGTGTGTGTTATGTCAGTGTAAACGGTGACTGCAGAGCTCACACACAGCACAGCCGTCTCCGCTCCTGTCAGGGGTGTGTTATGTCAGTGTACACGGTGACTGCAGCGCTCACACACGGCACATCCGTCTCCTCTCCTGTCAGGTGTGTGTTATGTCAGTGTACACGGTGACTGCAGAGCTCACACACAGCACAGCCGTCTCCTCTCCTGTCAGGTGTGTGTTATGTCAGTGTACACGGTGACTGCAGAGCTCACACACAGCACAGCCGTCTCCTCTCCTGTCAGGTGTGTGTTATGTCAGTGTACACGGTGACTGCAGCGCTCACACACAGCACAGCCGTCTCCTCTCCTGTCAGGTGTGTATTATGTCAGTGTACACGGTGACTGCAGCGCTCACACACAGCACAGCCGTCTCCTGTCCTGTCAGGTGTGTGTTATGTCAGTGTACACGGTGACTGCAGAGCTCACACACAGCACAGCCGTCTCCTCTCCTGTCAGGTGTGTGTTATGTCAGTGTACACGGTGACTGCAGAGCTCACACACAGCACAGCCGTCTCCGCTCCTGTCAGGGGTGTGTTATGTCAGTGTACACGGTGACTGCAGCGCTCACACACGGCACATCCGTCTCCTCTCCTGTCAGGTGTGTGTTATGTCAGTGTACACGGTGACTGCAGAGCTCACACACAGCACAGCCGTCTCCTCACCTGTCAGGTGTGTGTTATGTCAGTGTACACGGTGACTGCAGAGCTCAAACACAGCACAGCCGTCCCCTCTCCTGTCAGGTGTGTGTTATGTCAGTATACACGGTGACTGCAGCGCTCACACACGGCACAGCCGTCTCGTCTCCTGTCAGGTGTGTGTTATGTCAGTGTACACGGTGACTGCAGCGCTCACACACAGCACAGGCGTCTCCTCTCCTGTCAGGTGTGTGTTATGTCAGTGTACACGGTGACTGCAGCGCTCACACACAGCACAGCCGTCTCCTCTCCTGTCAGGTGTGTATTATGTCAGTGTACACGGTGACTGCAGCGCTCACACACAGCACAGCCGTCTCCTGTGCTGTCAGGTGTGTGTTATGTCAGTGTACACGGTGACTGCAGAGCTCACACACAGCACAGCCGTCTCCTCTCCTGTCAGGTGTGTGTTATGTCAGTGTACACGGTGACTGCAGCGCTCACATACAGCACAGCCGTCTCCTGTCCTGTCAGGTGTGTATTATGTCAGTGTACACGGTGACTGCAGCCCTCACACACAGCACAGCCGTCTCCAGTCCTGTCAGGTGTGTGTTATGTCAGTGTAAACGGTGACTGCAGAGCTCACACACAGCACAGCCGTCTCCGCTCCTGTCAGGGGTGTGTTATGTCAGTGTACACGGTGACTGCAGCGCTCACACACGGCACATCCGTCTCCTCTCCTGTCAGGTGTGTGTTATGTCAGTGTACACGGTGACTGCAGAGCTCACACACAGCACAGCCGTCTCCTCTCCTGTCAGGTGTGTGTTATGTCAGTGTACACGGTGACTGCAGAGCTCACACACAGCACAGCCGTCTCCTCTCCTGTCAGGTGTGTGTTATGTCAGTGTACACGGTGACTGCAGCGCTCACACACAGCACAGCCGTCTCCTCTCCTGTCAGGTGTGTGTTATGTCAGTGTACACGGTGACTGCAGCGCTCACACACAGCACAGCCGTCTCCTGTCCTGTCAGGTGTGTGTTATGTCAGTGTACACGGTGACTGCAGAGCTCACACACAGCACAGCCGTCTCCTCTCCTGTCAGGTGTGTGTTATATCAGTGTACACGGTGACTGCAGAGCTCACACACAGCACAGCCGTCTTCTCTCCTGTCAGGTGTGTGTTATGTCAGTGTACACCGTGACTGCAGAGCTCACACACAGCATAGCCGTCTCCTGTCCTGTCAGGTGTGTGTTATGTCAGTGTACACCGTGACTGCAGAGCTCACACACAGCATAGCCGTCTCCTGTCCTGTCAGGTGTGTGTTGTCAGTGTACACGGTGACTGCAGCGCTCACACACAGCACAGCCGTCTCCTCTCCTGTCAGGTGTGTGTTATGTCAGTGTACACGATGACTGCAGAGCTCACACACAGCACAGCCGTCTCCTCTCCTGTCAGGTGTGTGTTATGTCAGTGTACACCGTGACTGCAGCACTCACACACAGCACAGCCATCTCCTGTCCTGTCAGGTGTGTGTTATGTCAGTGTACACGGTGACTGCAGAGCTCACACACAGCACAGCCGTCTGCTCTCCTGTCAGGTGTGTATTATGTCAGTGTACACGGTGACTGCAGAGCTCACACACAGCACAGCCATCTCCTCTCCTGTCTGGTGTGTATTATGTCAGTGTACACGGTGACTGCAGCGCTCACACACAGCACAGCCATCTCCTCTCCTGTCAGGTGTGTATTATGTCAGTGTACACGGTGACTGCAGCGCTCACACACAGCACAGCCATCTCCTCTCCTGTCAGGTGTGTATTATGTCAGTGTACACGGTGACTGCAGAGCTCACACACAGCACAGCCATCTCCTCTCCTGTCAGGTGTGTATTATGTCAGTGTACACGGTGACTGCAGCGCTCACACACAGCACAGCCGTCTCCTCTCCTGTCAGGTGTGTATTATGTCAGTGTACACGGTGACTGCAGAGCTCACACACAGCACAGCCGTCTCCTGTCCTGTCAGGTGTGTGTTATGTTAGTGTACACGGTGACTGCAGCTCTCACACACAGCACAGCCATCTCCTCTCCTGTCAGGTGTGTATTATGTCAGTGTACACGGTGACTGCAGCGCTCACACACAGCACAGCCGTCTCCTCTCCTGTCAGGTGTGTATTATGTCAGTGTACACGGTGACTGCAGAGCTCACACACAGCACAGCCGTCTCCTGTCCTGTCAGGTGTGTGTTATGTCAGTGTACACGGTGACTGCAGAGCTCACACACAGCACAGCCGTCTCCTCTCCTGTCAGGTGTGTGTTATGTCAGTGTACACGGTGACTGCAGAGCTCACACACAGCACAGCCGTCTCCGCTCCTGTCAGGGGTGTGTTATGTCAGTGTACACGGTGACTGCAGCGCTCACACACGGCACATCCGTCTCCTCTCCTGTCAGGTGTGTGTTATGTCAGTGTACACGGTGACTGCAGAGCTCACACACAGCACAGCCGTCTCCTCACCTGTCAGGTGTGTGTTATGTCAGTGTACACGGTGACTGCAGAGCTCACACACAGCACAGCCGTCCCCTCTCCTGTCAGGTGTGTGTTATGTCAGTATACACGGTGACTGCAGCGCTCACACACGGCACAGCCGTCTCCTCTCCTGTCAGGTGTGTGTTATGTCAGTGTACACGGTGACTGCAGCGCTCACACACAGCACAGGCGTCTCCTCTCCTGTCAGGTGTGTGTTATGTCAGTGTACACGGTGACTGCAGCGCTCACACACAGCACAGCCGTCTCCTCTCCTGTCAGGTGTGTATTATGTCAGTGTACACGGTGACTGCAGCGCTCACACACAGCACAGCCGTCTCCTGTGCTGTCAGGTGTGTGTTATGTCAGTGTACACGGTGACTGCAGAGCTCACACACAGCACAGCCGTCTCCTCTCCTGTCAGGTGTGTGTTATGTCAGTGTACACGGTGACTGCAGCGCTCACATACAGCACAGCCGTCTCCTGTCCTGTCAGGTGTGTATTATGTCAGTGTACAAGGTGACTGCAGCCCTCACACACAGCACAGCCGTCTCCAGTCCTGTCAGGTGTGTGTTATGTCAGTGTAAACGGTGACTGCAGAGCTCACACACAGCACAGCCGTCTCCGCTCCTGTCAGGGGTGTGTTATGTCAGTGTACACGGTGACTGCAGCGCTCACACACGGCACATCCGTCTCCTCTCCTGTCAGGTGTGTGTTATGTCAGTGTACACGGTGACTGCAGAGCTCACACACAGCACAGCCGTCTCCTCTCCTGTCAGGTGTGTGTTATGTCAGTGTACACGGTGACTGCAGAGCTCACACACAGCACAGCCGTCTCCTCTCCTGTCAGGTGTGTGTTATGTCAGTGTACACGGTGACTGCAGCGCTCACACACAGCACAGCCGTCTCCTCTCCTGTCAGGTGTGTATTATGTCAGTGTACACGGTGACTGCAGCGCTCACACACAGCACAGCCGTCTCCTGTCCTGTCAGGTGTGTGTTATGTCAGTGTACACGGTGACTGCAGAGCTCACACACAGCACAGCCGTCTCCTCTCCTGTCAGGTGTGTGTTATGTCAGTGTACACGGTGACTGCAGAGCTCACACACAGCACAGCCGTCTCCGCTCCTGTCAGGGGTGTGTTATGTCAGTGTACACGGTGACTGCAGCGCTCACACACGGCACATCCGTCTCCTCTCCTGTCAGGTGTGTGTTATGTCAGTGTACACGGTGACTGCAGAGCTCACACACAGCACAGCCGTCTCCTCACCTGTCAGGTGTGTGTTATGTCAGTGTACACGGTGACTGCAGAGCTCACACACAGCACAGCCGTCCCCTCTCCTGTCAGGTGTGTGTTATGTCAGTATACACGGTGACTGCAGCGCTCACACACGGCACAGCCGTCTCCTCTCCTGTCAGGTGTGTGTTATGTCAGTGTACACGGTGACTGCAGCGCTCACACACAGCACAGGCGTCTCCTCTCCTGTCAGGTGTGTGTTATGTCAGTGTACACGGTGACTGCAGCGCTCACACACAGCACAGCCGTCTCCTCTCCTGTCAGGTGTGTATTATGTCAGTGTACACGGTGACTGCAGCGCTCACACACAGCACAGCCGTCTCCTGTGCTGTCAGGTGTGTGTTATGTCAGTGTACACGGTGACTGCAGCGCTCACACACAGCACAGCCGTCTCCTCTCCTGTCAGGTGTGTGTTATGTCAGTGTACACGGTGACTGCAGCGCTCACATACAGCACAGCCGTCTCCTGTCCTGTCAGGTGTGTATTATGTCAGTGTACACGGTGACTGCAGCCCTCACACACAGCACAGCCGTCTCCAGTCCTGTCAGGTGTGTGTTATGTCAGTGTAAACGGTGACTGCAGAGCTCACACACAGCACAGCCGTCTCCGCTCCTGTCAGGGGTGTGTTATGTCAGTGTACACGGTGACTGCAGCGCTCACACACGGCACATCCGTCTCCTCTCCTGTCAGGTGTGTGTTATGTCAGTGTACACGGTGACTGCAGAGCTCACACACAGCACAGCCGTCTCCTCTCCTGTCAGGTGTGTGTTATGTCAGTGTACACGGTGACTGCAGAGCTCACACACAGCACAGCCGTCTCCTCTCCTGTCAGGTGTGTGTTATGTCAGTGTACACGGTGACTGCAGCGCTCACACACAGCACAGCTGTCTCCTCTCCTGTCAGGTGTGTGTTATGTCAGTGTACACGGTGACTGCAGCGCTCACACACAGCACAGCCGTCTCCTGTCCTGTCAGGTGTGTGTTATGTCAGTGTACACGGTGACTGCAGAGCTCACACACAGCACAGCCGTCTCCTCTCCTGTCAGGTGTGTGTTATATCAGTGTACACGGTGACTGCAGAGCTCACACACAGCACAGCCGTCTTCTCTCCTGTCAGGTGTGTGTTATGTCAGTGTACACCGTGACTGCAGAGCTCACACACAGCATAGCCGTCTCCTGTCCTGTCAGGTGTGTGTTATGTCAGTGTACACCGTGACTGCAGAGCTCACACACAGCATAGCCGTCTCCTGTCCTGTCAGGTGTGTGTTGTCAGTGTACACGGTGACTGCAGCGCTCACACACAGCACAGCCGTCTCCTCTCCTGTCAGGTGTGTGTTATGTCAGTGTACACGATGACTGCAGAGCTCACACACAGCACAGCCGTCTCCTCTCCTGTCAGGTGTGTGTTATGTCAGTGTACACCGTGACTGCAGCACTCACACACAGCACAGCCATCTCCTGTCCTGTCAGGTGTGTGTTATGTCAGTGTACACGGTGACTGCAGAGCTCACACACAGCACAGCCGTCTGCTCTCCTGTCAGGTGTGTATTATGTCAGTGTACACGGTGACTGCAGAGCTCACACACAGCACAGCCATCTCCTCTCCTGTCTGGTGTGTATTATGTCAGTGTACACGGTGACTGCAGCGCTCACACACAGCACAGCCATCTCCTCTCCTGTCAGGTGTGTATTATGTCAGTGTACACGGTGACTGCAGCGCTCACACACAGCACAGCCATCTCCTCTCCTGTCAGGTGTGTATTATGTCAGTGTACACGGTGACTGCAGAGCTCACACACAGCACAGCCATCTCCTCTCCTGTCAGGTGTGTATTATGTCAGTGTACACGGTGACTGCAGCGCTCACACACAGCACAGCCGTCTCCTCTCCTGTCAGGTGTGTATTATGTCAGTGTACACGGTGACTGCAGAGCTCACACACAGCACAGCCGTCTCCTGTCCTGTCAGGTGTGTGTTATGTTAGTGTACACGGTGACTGCAGCTCTCACACACAGCACAGCCATCTCCTCTCCTGTCAGGTGTGTATTATGTCAGTGTACACGGTGACTGCAGCGCTCACACACAGCACAGCCGTCTCCTCTCCTGTCAGGTGTGTATTATGTCAGTGTACACGGTGACTGCAGAGCTCACACACAGCACAGCCGTCTCCTGCCCTGTCAGGTGTGTGTTATGTCAGTGTACACGGTGACTGCAGCGCTCACACACAGCACAGCCATCTCCTCTCCTGTCAGGTGTGTATTATGTCAGTGCACACGGTGACTGCAGCGCTCACACACAGCACAGCCGTCTCCTCTCCTGTCAGGTGTGTGTTATGTCAGTGTACACGGTGACTGCAGAGCTCACACACAGCACAGCCGTCTCCTCTCCTGTCAGGTGTGTGTTATGTCAGTGTACACGGTGACTGCAGCGCTCACACACAGCACAGCCGTCTCCTCTCCTGTCAGGTGTGTGTTATGTCAGTGTACACGGTGACTGCAGCGCTCACACACAGCACAGCCGTCTCCTGTCCTGTCAGGTGTGTGTTATATTAGTGTACACGGTGACTGCAGAGCTCACACACAGCACAGCCGTCTCCTCTCCTGTCAGGTGTGTGTTATATCAGTGTACACGGTGACTGCAGAGCTCACACACAGCACAGCCGTCTTCTCTCCTGTCAGGTGTGTGTTATGTCAGTGTACACCGTGACTGCAGAGCTCACACACAGCATAGCCGTCTCCTGTCCTGTCAGGTGTGTGTTATGTCAGTGTACACGGTGACTGCAGCGCTCACACACAGCACAGCCGTCTCCTCTCCTGTCAGGTGTGTGTTATGTCAGTGTACACGATGACTGCAGAGCTCACACACAGCACAGTCATCTCCTCTCCTGTCAGGTGTGTGTTATGTCAGTGTACACCATGACTACAGCGCTCACACACAGCACAGCCGTCTTCTGTACTGTCAGGTGTGTGTTATGTCAGTGTAGACGGTGACTGCAGAGCTCACACACAGCACAGCCATCTCCTCTCCTGTCAGGTGTGTGTTATGTCAGTGTACACGGTGACTGCAGAGCTCACACACAGCACAGCCGTCTCCTCTCCTGTCAGGTGTGTGTTATGTCAGTGTACACGATGACTGCAGAGCTCACACACAGCACAGCCGTCTCCTCTCCTGTCAGGTGTGTGTTATGTCAGTGCACACGGTGACTGCAGAGCTCACACACAGCACAGCCGTCTCCTCTCCTGTCAGGTGTGTCTTATGTCAGTGTACACCGTGACTGCAGCGCTCACACACAGCACAGCCGTCTCCTGTCCTGTCAGGTGTGTGTTATGTCAGTGTACACCGTGACTGCAGCGCTCACACACAGCACAGCCGTCTCCTGTCCTGTCAGGTGTGTGTTATGTCAGTGTACACGGTGACTGCAGAGCTCACACACAGCACAGCCGTCTCCTCTCCTGTCAGGTGTGTGTTATGTCAGTGTACACGGTGACTGCAGCGCTCACACACAGCACAGCCGTCTCCTGTCCTGTCAGGTGTGTGTTATGTCAGTGTACACGGTGACTGCAGAGCTCACACACAGCACAGCCGTCTCCTCTCCTGTCAGGTGTGTGTTATATCAGTGTACACGGTGACTGCAGAGCTCACACACAGCACAGCCGTCTCCTCTCCTGTCAGGTGTGTGTTATGTCAGTGTACACGGTGACTGCAGCGCTCACACACGGCACAGCCGTCTCCTGTCCTGTCAGGTGTGTGTTATGTCAGTGTACACCGTGACTGCAGCGCTCACACACAGCACAGCCGTCTCCTGTCCTGTCAGGTGTGTGTTATGTCAGTGTACACGGTGACTGCAGAGCTCACACACAGCACAGCCATCTCCTCTCCTGTCAGGTGTGTATTATGTCAGTGTACACGGTGACTGCAGTGCTCACACACGGCACAGCCGTCTCCTCTCCTGTCAGGTGTGTGTTATATCAGTGAACACGGTGACTGCAGAGCTCACACACAGCACAGCCGTCTCCTCTCCTGTCAGGTGTGTGTTATGTCAGTGTACACGGTGACTGCAGCGCTAACACACAGCACAGCCGTCTCCTCTCCTGTCAGGTGTGTGTTATGTCAGTGTACACGGTGACTGCAGAGCTCACACACAGCACAGCCATCTCCTCTCCTGTCAGGTGTGTGTTATGTCAGTGTACACGGTGACTGCAGAGCTCACACACAGCACAGCCGTCTCCTCTCCTGTCAGGTGTGTATTATGTCAGTGTACACGGTGACTGCAGAGCTCACACACAGCACAGCCATCTCCTCTCCTGTCAGGTGTGTATTATGTCAGTGTACACGGTGACTGCAGCGCTCACACACACCACAGCCATCTCCTCTCCTGTCAGGTGTGTATTATGTCAGTGTACACGGTGACTGCAGCGCTCACACACAGCACAGCCATCTCCTCTCCTGTCAGGTGTGTATTATGTCAGGGTACACGGTGACTGCAGCGCTCACACACAGCACAGCCGTCTCCTCTCCTGTCAGGTGTGTATTATGTCAGTGTACACGGTGACTGAAGCGCTCACACACAGCACAGCCGTCTCCTCTCCTGTCAGGTGTGTATTATGTCAGTGTACACGGTGACTGCAGAGCTCACACACAGCACAGCCGTCTCCTGTCCTGTCAGGTGTGTGTTATGTCAGTGTACACGGTGACTGCAGCGCTCACACACAGCACAGCCATCTCCTCTCCTGTCAGGTGTGTATTATGTCAGTGTACACGGTGACTGCAGCGCTCACACACAGCACAGCTGTCTCCTCTCCTGTCAGGTGTGTATTATGTCAGTGTACAAGGTGACTGCAGCGCTCACACGCAGCACAGCCATCTCCTCTCCTGTCAGGTGTGTATTATGTCAGTGTACACGGTGACTGCAGCGCTCACACAGCACAGCCGTCTCCTCTCCTGTCAGGTGTGTATTATGTCAGTGTACACGGTGACTGCAGCGCTCACACACAGCACAGCCGTCTCCTGTCCTGTCAGGTGTGTGTTATGTCAGTGTACACGGTGACTGCAGCGCTCACACACAGCACAGCCATCTCTTTTCCTGTTAGGTGTGTATTATGTCAGTGTACAAGGTGACTGCAGAGCTCACACACAGCACAGCCGTCTCCTCTCTTGTCAGGTGTGTGTTATATCAGTGTACACGGTGACTGCAGAGCTCACACACAGCACAGCCGTCTTCTCTCCTGTCAGGTGTGTATTATGTCAGTGTACACGGTGACTGCAGCGCTCACACACAGCACAGCCGTCTTCTCTCCTGTCAGGTGTGTATTATGTCAGTGTACACGGTGACTGCAGCGCTCACACAGCACAGCCATCTCCTCTCCTGTCAGGTGTGTATTAAGTCAGTGTACACGGTGACTGCAGAGCTCACACACAGCACAGCCATCTCCTCTCCTGTCAGGTGTGTATTATGTCAGTGTACACGGTGACTGCAGCGCTCACACACAGCACAGCCGTCTCCTCTCCTGTCAGGTGTGTGTTATGTCAGTGTACACGGTGACTGCAGAGCTCACACACAGCACAGCCGTCTCCTCTCCTGTCAGGTGTGTGTTATGTCAGTGTACACGGTGACTGCAGCGCTCACACACAGCACAGCCGTCTCCTCTCCTGTCAGGTGTGTGTTATGTCAGTGTACACGGTGACTGCAGCGCTCACACACAGCACAGCCGTCTCCTGTCCTGTCAGGTGTGTGTTATGTCAGTGTACACGGTGACTGCAGAGCTCACACACAGCACAGCCGTCTCCTCTCCTGTCAGGTGTGTGTTATATCAGTGTACACGGTGACTGCAGAGCTCACACACAGCACAGCCGTCTTCTCTCCTGTCAGGTGTGTGTTATGTCAGTGTACACCGTGACTGCAGAGCTCACACACAGCATAGCCGTCTCCTGTCCTGTCAGGTGTGTGTTATGTCAGTGTACACCGTGACTGCAGAGCTCACACACAGCATAGCCGTCTCCTGTCCTGTCAGGTGTGTGTTGTCAGTGTACACGGTGACTGCAGCGCTCACACACAGCACAGCCGTCTCCTGTCCTGTCAGGTGTGTATTATGTCAGTGTACACGATGACTGCAGAGCTCACACACAGCACAGCCGTCTCCTCTCCTGTCAGGTGTGTGTTATGTCAGTGTACACGGTGACTGCAGCACTCACACACAGCACAGCCATCTCCTGTCCTGTCAGGTGTGTGTTATGTCAGTGTACACGGTGACTGCAGAGCTCACACACAGCACAGCCGTCTCCTCTCCTGTCAGGTGTGTATTATGTCAGTGTACACGGTGACTGCAGAGCTCACACACAGCACAGCCATCTCCTCTCCTGTCTGGTGTGTATTATGTCAGTGTACACGGTGACTGCAGCGCTCACACACAGCACAGCCATCTCCTCTCCTGTCAGGTGTGTATTATGTCAGTGTACACGGTGACTGCAGCGCTCACACACAGCACAGCCATCTCCTCTCCTGTCAGGTGTGTATTATGTCAGTGTACACGGTGACTGCAGAGCTCACACACAGCACAGCCATCTCCTCTCCTGTCAGGTGTGTATTATGTCAGTGTACACGGTGACTGCAGCGCTCACACACAGCACAGCCGTCTCCTCTCCTGTCAGGTGTGTATTATGTCAGTGTACACGGTGACTGCAGAGCTCACACACAGCACAGCCGTCTCCTGTCCTGTCAGGTGTGTGTTATGTTAGTGTACACGGTGACTGCAGCTCTCACACACAGCACAGCCATCTCCTCTCCTGTCAGGTGTGTATTATGTCAGTGTACACGGTGACTGCAGCGCTCACACACAGCACAGCCGTCTCCTCTCCTGTCAGGTGTGTATTATGTCAGTGTACACGGTGACTGCAGAGCTCACACACAGCACAGCCGTCTCCTGTCCTGTCAGGTGTGTGTTATGTCAGTGTACACGGTGACTGCAGCGCTCACACACAGCACAGCCATCTCCTCTCCTGTCAGGTGTGTATTATGTCAGTGCACACGGTGACTGCAGCGCTCACACACAGCACAGCCGTCTCCTCTCCTGTCAGGTGTGTGTTATGTCAGTGTACACGGTGACTGCAGAGCTCACACACAGCACAGCCGTCTCCTCTCCTGTCAGGTGTGTGTTATGTCAGTGTACACGGTGACTGCAGCGCTCACACACAGCACAGCCGTCTCCTCTCCTGTCAGGTGTGTGTTATGTCAGTGTACACGGTGACTGCAGCGCTCACACACAGCACAGCCGTCTCCTGTCCTGTCAGGTGTGTGTTATATCAGTTTACACGGTGACTGCAGAGCTCACACACAGCACAGCCGTCTCCTCTCCTGTCAGGTGTGTGTTATATCAGTGTACACGGTGACTGCAGAGCTCACACACAGCACAGCCGTCTTCTCTCCTGTCAGGTGTGTGTTATGTCAGTGTACACCGTGATTGCAGAGCTCACACACAGCATAGCCGTCTCCTGTCCTGTCAGGTGTGTGTTATGTCAGTGTACACGGTGACTGCAGCGCTCACACACAGCACAGCCGTCTCCTCTCCTGTCAGGTGTGTGTTATGTCAGTGTACACGGTGACTGCAGCGCTCACACACAGCACAGCCGTCTCCTGTCCTGTCAGGTGTGTATTATGTCAGTGTACACGATGACTGCAGAGCTCACACACGGCACAGTCATCTCCTCTCCTGTCAGGTGTGTGTTATGTCAGTGTACACCATGACTACAGCGCTCACACACAGCACAGCCGTCTTCTGTACTGTCAGGTGTGTGTTATGTCAGTGTAGACGGTGACTGCAGAGCTCACACACAGCACAGCCATCTCCTCTCCTGTCAGGTGTGTGTTATGTCAGTGTACACGGTGACTGCAGAGCTCACACACAGCACAGCCGTCTCCTCTCCTGTCAGGTGTGTGTTATGTCAGTGTACACGATGACTGCAGAGCTCACACACAGCACAGCCGTCTCCTCTCCTGTCAGGTGTGTGTTATGTCAGTGCACACGGTGACTGCAGAGCTCACACACAGCACAGCCGTCTCCTCTCCTGTCAGGTGTGTCTTATGTCAGTGTACACCGTGACTGCAGCGCTCACACACAGCACAGCCGTCTCCTGTCCTGTCAGGTGTGTGTTATGTCAGTGTACACCGTGACTGCAGCGCTCACACACAGCACAGCCGTCTCCTGTCCTGTCAGGTGTGTGTTATGTCAGTGTACACGGTGACTGCAGAGCTCACACACAGCACAGCCGTCTCCTCTCCTGTCAGGTGTGTGTTATGTCAGTGTACACGGTGACTGCAGCGCTCACACACAGCACAGCCGTCTCCTGTCCTGTCAGGTGTGTGTTATGTCAGTGTACACGGTGACTGCAGAGCTCACACACAGCACAGCCGTCTCCTCTCCTGTCAGGTGTGTGTTATATCAGTGTACACGGTGACTGCAGAGCTCACACACAGCACAGCCGTCTCCTCTCCTGTCAGGTGTGTGTTATGTCAGTGTACACGGTGACTGCAGCGCTCACACACGGCACAGCCGTCTCCTGTCCTGTCAGGTGTGTGTTATGTCAGTGTACACCGTGACTGCAGCGCTCACACACAGCACAGCCGTCTCCTGTCCTGTCAGGTGTGTGTTATGTCAGTGTACACGGTGACTGCAGAGCTCACACACAGCACAGCCATCTCCTCTCCTGTCAGGTGTGTATTATGTCAGTGTACACGGTGACTGCAGCGCTCACACACGGCACAGCCGTCTCCTCTCCTGTCAGGTGTGTGTTATATCAGTGAACACGGTGACTGCAGAGCTCACACACAGCACAGCCGTCTCCTCTCCTGTCAGGTGTGTGTTATGTCAGTGTACACGGTGACTGCAGCGCTAACACACAGCACAGCCGTCTCCTCTCCTGTCAGGTGTGTGTTATGTCAGTGTACACGGTGACTGCAGAGCTCACACACAGCACAGCCATCTCCTCTCCTGTCAGGTGTGTGTTATGTCAGTGTACACGGTGACTGCAGAGCTCACACACAGCACAGCCGTCTCCTCTCCTGTCAGGTGTGTATTATGTCAGTGTACACGGTGACTGCAGAGCTCACACACAGCACAGCCATCTCCTCTCCTGTCAGGTGTGTATTATGTCAGTGTACACGGTGACTGCAGCGCTCACACACACCACAGCCATCTCCTCTCCTGTCAGGTGTGTATTATGTCAGTGTACACGGTGACTGCAGCGCTCACACACAGCACAGCCATCTCCTCTCCTGTCAGGTGTGTATTATGTCAGTGTACACGGTGACTGCAGCGCTCACACACAGCACAGCCGTCTCCTCTCCTGTCAGGTGTGTATTATGTCAGTGTACACGGTGACTGAAGCGCTCACACACAGCACAGCCGTCTCCTCTCCTGTCAGGTGTGTATTATGTCAGTGTACACGGTGACTGCAGAGCTCACACACAGCACAGCCGTCTCCTCTCCTGTCAGGTGTGTGTTATGTCAGTGTACACGGTGACTGCAGCGCTCACACACAGCACAGCCATCTCCTCTCCTGTCAGGTGTGTATTATGTCAGTGTACACGGTGACTGCAGCGCTCACACACAGCACAGCTGTCTCCTCTCCTGTCAGGTGTGTATTATGTCAGTGTACAAGGTGACTGCAGCGCTCACACACAGCACAGCCATCTCCTCTCCTGTCAGGTGTGTATTATGTCAGTGTACACGGTGACTGCAGCGCTCACACAGCACAGCCGTCTCCTCTCCTGTCAGGTGTGTATTATGTCAGTGTACACGGTGACTGCAGCGCTCACACACAGCACAGCCGTCTCCTGTCCTGTCAGGTGTGTGTTATGTCAGTGTACACGGTGACTGCAGCGCTCACACACAGCACAGCCATCTCTTTTCCTGTTAGGTGTGTATTATGTCAGTGTACAAGGTGACTGCAGAGCTCACACACAGCACAGCCGTCTCCTCTCTTGTCAGGTGTGTGTTATATCAGTGTACACGGTGACTGCAGAGCTCACACACAGCACAGCCGTCTTCTCTCCTGTCAGGTGTGTATTATGTCAGTGTACACGGTGACTGCAGCGCTCACACACAGCACAGCCGTCTTCTCTCCTGTCAGGTGTGTATTATGTCAGTGTACACGGTGACTGCAGCGCTCACACAGCACAGCCATCTCCTCTCCTGTCAGGTGTGTATTAAGTCAGTGTACACGGTGACTGCAGAGCTCACACACAGCACAGCCATCTCCTCTCCTGTCAGGTGTGTATTATGTCAGTGTACACGGTGACTGCAGCGCTCACACACAGCACAGCCGTCTCCTCTCCTGTCAGGTGTGTGTTATGTTAGTGTACACGATGACTGCAGAGCTCACACACAGCACAGCCATCTCCTCTCCTGTCAGGGGTGTGTTATGTGAGTGTACACGATGACTGCAGAGCTCACACACAGCACAGCCGTCTTCTCTCCTGTCAGGTGTGTATTATGTCAGTGTACACGGTGACTGCAGAGCTCACACACAGCACAGCCGTCTCCTCTCCTGTCAGGTGTGTGTTATGTCAGTGTACATGGTGACTGCAGCGCTCGCACACAACACAGCCGTCTCCTCTCCTGTCAGGTGTGTGTTATGTCAGTGTACACGATGACTGCAGCGCTCACACACAGCACAGCCATCTCCTCTCCTGTCAGGGGTGTGTTATGTTAGTGTACACGATGACTGCAGAGCTCACACACAGCACAGCCGTCTCCTCTCCTGTCAGGTGTGTGTTATGTCAGTGTACACGGTGACTGCAGAGCTCACACACGGCACAGCCGTCTCCTCTCCTGTCAGGTGTGTGTTATGTCAGTGCACACGGTGACTGCAGCGCTCACACACAGCACAGCCGTCTCCTCTCCTGTCAGGTGTGTATTATGTCAGTGTACACGGTGACTGCAGAGCTCACACACAGCACAGCCGTCTCCTCTCCTGTCAGGTGTGTATTATGTCAGTGTACACGGTGACTGCAGCGCTCACACACAGCACAGCCGTCTTCTCTCCTGTCAGGGGTGTGTTATGTCAGTGTACACGGTGACTGCAGAGCTCACACACAGCACAGCCGTCTTCTCTCCTGTCAGGTGTGTGTTATGTCAGTGTACACGGTGACTGCAGCGCTCACACACAGCACAGCCGTCTCCTCTCCTGTCAGGTGTGTGTTATGTCAGTGTACACGGTGACTGCAGCGCTCACACACAGCACAGCCGTCTCCTCTCCTGTCAGGTGTGTGTTATGTCAGTGTACACGGTGACTGCAGCGCTCACACACAGCACAGCCGTCTCCTCTCCTGTCAGGTGTGTATTATGTCAGTGTACAAGGTGACTGCAGCGCTCACACACAGCACAGCCGTCTCCTCTCCTGTCAGGGGTGTGTTATGTTAGTGTACACGATGACTGCAGAGCTCACACACAGCACAGCCGTCTCCTCTCCTGTCAGGTGTGTGTTATGTCAGTGTACACGGTGACTGCAGAGCTCACACACGGCACAGCCGTCTCCTCTCCTGTCAGGTGTGTGTTATGTCAGTGTACACGGTGACTGCAGCGCTCACACACAGCACAGCTGTCTCCTCTCCTGTCAGGTGTGTGTTATGTCAGTGTACACGGTGACTGCAGAGCTCACACACAGCACAGCCGTCTCCTCTCCTGTCAGGTGTGTGTTATGTCAGTGTACACGGTGACTGCAGCGCTCACACACAGCACAGCCGTCTCCTCTCCTGTCAGGTGTGTGTTATATCAGTGTACACGGTGACTGCAGCGCTCACACACAGCACAGCCGTCTCCTCTCCTGTCAGGTGTGTGTTATGTCAGTGTACACGGTGACTGCAGAGCTCACACACAGCACAGCCGTCTCCTCTCCTGTCAGGTGTGTGTTATGTCAGTGTACACGGTGACTGCAGAGCTCACACACGGCACAGCCGTCTCCTCTCCTGTCAGGTGTGTGTTATGTCAGTGTACACGGTGACTGCAGCGCTCACACACAGCACAGCCGTCTCCTCTCCTGTCAGGTGTGTGTTATGTCAGTGTACACGGTGACTGCAGAGCTCACACACGGCACAGCCGTCTCCTCTCCTGTCAGGTGTGTGTTATGTCAGTGTACACGGTGACTGCAGCGCTCACACACAGCACAGCCGTCTCCTCTCCTGTCAGGTGTGTGTTATGTCAGTGTACACGGTGACTGCAGAGCTCACACACAGCACAGCCGTCTCCTCTCCTGTCAGGTGTGTGTTATGTCAGTGTACACGGTGACTGCAGCGCTCACACACAGCACAGCCGTCTCCTCTCCTGTCAGGTGTGTGTTATGTCAGTGTACACGGTGACTGCAGCGCTCACACACAGCACAGCCGTCTCCTCTCCTGTCAGGTGTGTGTTATGTCAGTGTACACGGTGACTGCAGCGCTCACACACAGCACAGCCGTCTCCTCTCCTGTCAGGTGTGTATTATGTCAGTGTACACGGTGACTGCAGAGCTCACACACAGCACAGGCGTCTCCTCTCCTGTCAGGTGTGTATTATGTCAGTGTACACGGTGACTGCAGAGCTCACACACAGCACAGCCGTCTCCTCTCCTGTCAGGTGTGTGTTATGTCAGTGTACACGGTGACTGCAGCGCTCACACACAGCACAGCCGTCTCCTCTCCTGTCAGGTGTGTATTATGTCAGTGTACACGGTGACTGCAGAGCTCACACACAGCACAGGCGTCTCCTCTCCTGTCAGGTGTGTATTATGTCAGTGTACACGGTGACTGCAGAGCTCACACACAGCACAGCCGTCTCCTCTCCTGTCAGGTGTGTGTTATGTCAGTGTACAAGGTGACTGCAGCGCTCACACACAGCACAGCCGTCTTCTCTCCTGTCAGGGGTATTAATGTTTTGGCTGACCGTCACCACAGAGGTCTCATCACGTGACTGCTGCGGAGAATGACGGCGCTCACAGGGTTAATATCTGAGGATCCGCGCGCTCTGCCTGCAGCTCGTGAGACTACAACTCCCACAATGCATTGCCCCGGGAACAGACGGTGCCGGAAGTGAAGTGACCTTGCCGGTCACTCAGTAGGACAGCTATGATAATGCTACCGGCCGCGGTGTCCCGAGGTTTTCTCCGTCATATCGCCTGCAGGTAAGAGACTCCCGGGACCGGGGAAGATAACATGTCTGATGATTATCTGACCCCTAGATAGTGTAAAGTGGTACAGTCTGCGCGGTTTGCCTAATGCGCGATATATGATGTTGACTCTGCCATTGTCCTGGGGCGGGTGTGGTAAAGAGATTTATAGAGCGCTTATATTTCACCCCTCTAAATATTTATGGGTTTACCCGCTAATGTACAGTGTGTATGCGAGATCAAACCAATATACAGCGTGTACGGGGGAGGAACCATCCAATATACAGCGTGTACGGGGGGGGGGGGAACCATCCAATATACAGCGTGTACGGGGGGGAGGAACCATCCAATATACAGCGTGTACGGGGGAGGAACCATCCAATATACAGCGTGTACGGGGGAGGAACCATCCAATATACAGCGTGTACGGGGGGAGGAACCATCCAATATACAGCGTGTACGGGGGGGGGGGGAACCATCCAATATACAGCGTGTACGGGGGGGAGGAACCATCCAATATACAGCGTGTACGGGGGAGGAACCATCCAATATACAGCGTGTACGGGGGAGGAACCATCCAATATACAGCGTGTACGGGGGGAGGAACCATCCAATATACAGCGTGTACGGGGGGGGGGGGAACCATCCAATATACAGCGTGTACGGGGGGGGGGGGGAACCATCCAATATACAGCGTGTACGGGGGGGGGGGAAGAGGAACCATCCAATATACAGCGTGTACGGGGGGGGGGGGGAAGAGGAACCATCCAATATACAGCGTGTACGGGGGGAGGAGGAACCATCCAATATACAGCGTGTACGGGGGGGGGGGGGGAACCATCCAATATACAGCGTGTACGGGGGAGGAACCATCCAATATACAGCGTGTACGGGGGGGGGGGAACCATCCAATATACAGCGTGTACGGGGGGGGGGGAACCATCCAATATACAGCGTGTACGGGGGGGAGGAGGAGGAACCATCCAATATACAGCGTGTACGGGGGGGAGGGAACCATCCAATATACAGCGTGTACGGGGGGGAGGAGGAGGAACCATCCAATATACAGCGTGTACGGGGGGGGGGGGGAAGAGGAACCATCCAATATACAGCGTGTACTGGGGAGGAACCATCCAATATACAGCGTGTACGGGGGGGGGGGGAACCATCCAATATACAGTGTGTACGGGGGGGGAGGAGGAACCATCCAATATACAGCGTGTACGGGGGGGGGGGAAGAGGAACCATCCAATATACAGCGTGTACTGGGGAGGAACCATCCAATATACAGCGTGTACGGGGGGGGGGGAACCATCCAATATACAGTGTGTACGGGGGGGGGAGGAGGAACCATCCAATATACAGCGTGTACGGGGGGGGGAAGAGGAACCATCCAATATACAGCGTGTACGGGGGGGGGAAGAGGAACCATCCAATATACAGCGTGTACGGGGGAGGAGGAACCATCCAATATACAGCGTGTACGGGGGGGGGGGAACCATCCAATATACAGCGTGTACGGGGGGGAGGGAACCATCCAATATACAGTGTGTACGGGGGGGGGGGGGGGGGAAGAGGAACCATCCAATATACAGCGTGTACGGGGGGAGGAGGAACCATCCAATATACAGCGTGTACGGGGGGGGGGGGAACCATCCAATATACAGCGTGTACGGGGGGGGGGGGGGAAAGAGGAACCATCCAATATACAGCGTGTACGGGGGGAGGAGGAACCATCCAATATACAGCGTGTACGGGGGGGAGGGAACCATCCAATATACAGTGTGTACGGGGGAGGAACCATCCAATATACAGCGTGTACGGGGGGGGGGGAAGAGGAACCATCCAATATACAGTGTGTACGGGGGGGGGGAAGAGGAACCATCCAATATACAGTGTGTACGGGGGGGGGGAAGAGGAACCATCCAATATACAGCGTGTACTGGGGGAGGAACCATCCAATATACAGCGTGTACGGGGGAGGAACCATCCAATATACAGCGTGTACGGGGGGAGGAACCATCCAATATACAGCGTGTACGGGGGGGAGGAGGAACCATCCAATATACAGCGTGTACGGGGGAGGAGGAACCATCCAATATACAGCGTGTACGGGGGAGGAGGAACCATCCAATATACAGCGTGTACGGGGGGGGGGGGGAACCATCCAATATACAGCGTGTACGGGGGAGGGGGAACCATCCAATATACAGCGTGTACGGGGGAGGAACCATCCAATATACAGCGTGTACGGGGGGGGGAGGAACCATCCAATATACAGCGTGTACGGGGGGGGGGGGAACCATCCAATATACAGCGTGTACGGGGGGGGGATCCATCCAATATACAGCGTGTACGGGGGGGGGAGGAGGAACCATCCAATATACAGCGTGTACGGGGGGGGGAAGAGGAACCATCCAATATACAGCGTGTACGGGGGAGGAACCATCCAATATACAGCGTGTACGGGGGGGGGGGAAGAGGAACCATCCAATATACAGCGTGTACGGGGGAGGAACCATCCAATATACAGCGTGTACGGGGGGGGGGGAAGAGGAACCATCCAATATACAGCGTGTACGGGGGGGGGGGGGAGAAGGAACCATCCAATATACAGCGTGTACGGGGGAGGAACCATCCAATATACAGCGTGTACGGGGGGGGGGAAGAGGAACCATCCAATATACAGCGTGTACGGGGGAGGAACCATCCAATATACAGCGTGTACGGGGGAGGAACCATCCAATATACAGCGTGTACGGGGGGGGGGGGGGGAAGAGGAACCATCCAATATACAGCGTGTACGGGGGGGGGGGAAGAGGAACCATCCAATATACAGCGTGTACTGGGGAGGAACCATCCAATATACAGCGTGTACGGGGGGGGGGGGGGAAGAGGAACCATCCAATATACAGCGTGTACGGGGGGGGGGGGGGAAGAGGAACCATCCAATATACAGCGTGTACGGGGGAGGAACCATCCAATATACAGCGTGTACGGGGGAGGAACCATCCAATATACAGCGTGTACGGGGAGGCACCATCCAATATACAGCTTGTGCGGGGGAGGAACCATCCAATATACAGCGTGTACGGGGGGAGGAGGAACCATCCAATATACAGCGTGTACGGGGGGGGAACCATCCAATATACAGCGTGTACGGGGGGGGGGGGAGAGGAACCATCCAATATACAGCGTGTACGGGGGAGGAACCATCCAATATACAGCGTGTACGGGGGAGGAACCATCCAATATACAGCGTGTACGGGGAGGAACCATCCAATATACAGCTTGTGCGGGGGAGGAACCATCCAATATACAGCGTGTACGGGGGGAGGAGGAACCATCCAATATACAGCGTGTACGGGGGAGGAACCATCCAATATACAGCTTGTGCGGGGGAGGAACCATCCAATATACAGCGTGTACGGGGGGAGGAGGAACCATCCAATATACAGCGTGTACTGGGGAGGAACCATCCAATATACAGCGTGTACGGGGGGGGGGGAGAGGAACCATCCAATATACAGCGTGTACGGGGGAGGAACCATCCAATATACAGCGTGTACGGGGGAGGAACCATCCAATATACAGCGTGTACGGGGGGGGGGGGGGAAGAGGAACCATCCAATATACAGCGTGTACGGGGGGAGGAGGAACCATCCAATATACAGCGTGTACGGGGGGAGGAGGAGCCATCCAATATACAGCGTGTACGGGGGGGAGGAGGAACCATCCAATATACAGCGTGTACGGGGGGGAGGAGGAACCATCCAATATACAGCATGTACGGGGGGAGGAACCATCCAATATACAGCGTGTACGGGGGGGAGGAGGAACCATCCAATATACAGCGTGTACGGGGGGAGGAGGAACCATCCAATATACAGCGTGTACGGGGGAGGAGGAACCATCCAATATACAGCGTGTACGGTGGGGGGGGGGAACCATCCAATATACAGCGTGTACGGGGGAGGGGGAACCATCCAATATACAGCGTGTATGGGGGGGGGGAAGAGGAACCATCCAATATACAGCGTGTACGGGGGAGGAACCATCCAATATACAGCGTGTACGGGGGAGGAACCATCCAATATACAGCGTGTACGGGGGAGGAACCATCCAATATACAGCGTGTACGGGGGGGGGGGAGGAACCATCCAATATACAGCGTGTACGGGGGGGGGGAACCATCCAATATACAGCGTGTACGGGGGGGGGGGAAGAGGAACCATCCAATATACAGCGTGTACGGGGGAGGAACCATCCAATATACAGCGTGTACGGGGGAGGAACCATCCAATATACAGCGTGTACGGGGGGGGGGGGGAAGAGGAACCATCCAATATACAGCGTGTACGGGGGAGGAACCATCCAATATACAGCGTGTACGGGGGGGGGAAGAGGAACCATCCAATATACAGCGTGTACGGGGGGAGGAGGAACCATCCAATATACAGCGTGTACGGGGGAGGAGGAACCATCCAATATACAGCGTGTACGGGGAGAGGAACCATCCAATATACAGCGTGTACGGGGGGGAGGAACCATCCAATATACAGCGTGTACGGGGGGGAGGAGGAACCATCCAATATACAGCGTGTACGGGGGGGAGGAGGAACCATCCAATATACAGCGTGTACGGGGGAGGAACCATCCAATATACAGCGTGTACGGGGGGAGGAACCATCCAATATACAGCGTGTACGGGGGAGGAACCATCCAATATACAGCGTGTACGGGGGAGGAACCATCCAATATACATCGTGTACGGGGGAGGAACCATCCAATATACAGTGTGTACAGGGGGAGGAGGAACCATCCAATATACAGCGTGTACGGGGGGAGGAACCATCCAATATACAGCGTGTACGGGGGAGGGACCATCCAATATACAGCGTGTACGGGGGAGGAACCATCCAATATACAGCGTGTACGGGGGGAGGAGGAACCATCCAATATACAGCGTGTACGGGGGGAGGAGGAACCATCCAATATACAGCGTGTACGGGGGAGGAACCATCCAATATACATCGTGTACGGGGGAGGAACCATCCAATATACAGCGTGTACGGGGGAGGGACCATCCAATATACAGCGTGTACGGGGGAGGAACCATCCAATATACAGCGTGTACGGGGGAGGGACCATCCAATATACAGCGTGTACGGGGGAGGAACCATCCAATATACAGCGTGTACGGGGGGAGGAACCATCCAACATACAGCGTGTACGGGGGGAGGAGGAACCATCCAATATACAGCGTGTACGGGGGAGGAGGAACCATCCAATATACAGCGTGTACGGGGGAGGAGGAACCATCCAATATATATCGTGTACGGGGTAGGAGGAACCATCCAATATACATCGTGTACGGGGGGAGGAGGAGCCATCCAATATACAGCGTGTACGGGGGAGGAACCATCCAATATACAGCGTGTACGGGGGAGGAGGAACCATCCAATATATATCGTGTACGGGGTAGGAGGAACCATCCAATATACATCGTGTGCGGGGGAGGAACCATCCAATATACAGCGTGTACGGGGGAGGAACCATCCAATATACAGCGTGTACGGGGGAGGAGGAACCATCCAATATATATCGTGTACGGGGGGAGGAGGAACCATCCAATATACAGCGTGTGCGGGGGAGGAACCATCCAATATACAGCGTGTACGGGGGAGGAGGAACCATCCAATATACAGTGTGTACGGGGGGGGAGGAACCATCCAATATACAGCGTGTACGGGGGAGGAACCATCCAATATACAGCGTGTATGGGGGGGGAAGGAACCATCCAATATACAGCGTGTACGGGGGAGGAACCATCCAATATACAGCGTGTACGGGGGGGAGGAACCATCCAATATACAGCGTGTACGGGGGGAGGAGGAACCACCCAATATACAGCGTGTACGGGGGGGGAGGAACCATCCAATATACAGCGTGTACGGGGGAGGAGGAACCATCCAATATACAGCGTGTACGGGGGGGGAGGAACCATCCAATATACAGCGTGTACGGGGGAGGAGGAACCATCCAATATACAGCGTGTACGGGGGGGGGGGGGAGGAGGAACCATCCAATATACAGCGTGTACGGGGGGGGGGGGGGAGGAGGAACCATCCAATATACAGCGTGTACGGGGGAGGAACCATCCAATATACAGCGTGTACGGGGGGGAGGAGGAACCACCCAATATACAGCGTGTACGGGGGGGGGGGGAGGAACCACCCAATATACAGCGTGTACGGGGGGGGGGAGGAACCATCCAATATACAGCGTGTACGGGGGAGGAGGAACCATCCAATATACAGCGTGTACGGGGAGGCACCATCCAATATACAGCGTGTACGGGGGGGAGGAGGAACCATCCAATATACAGCGTGTACGGGGGAGGAGGAACCATCCAATATACAGCGTGTACGGGGGAGGGACCATCCAATATACAGCGTGTACGGGGGGAGGAACCATCCAATATATAGCGTGTACGGGGGGAGGAGGAATCATCCAATATACAGCGTGTACGGGGGAGGAACCATCCAATATACAGCGTGTACGGGGGGAGGATCCATCCAATATACAGCGTGTACGGGGGAGGGACCATCCAATATACAGCGTGTACGGGGGAGGAACCATCCAATATACAGCGTGTACGGGGGGAGGAGGAACCATCCAATATACAGCGTGTACGGGGGAGGAGGAACCATCCAATATACAGAGTGTACAGGTGAGGAGGAAGCATCCAATATACAGCGTGTACGGGGGAGGAGGAACCATCCAATATACAGCGTGTACGGGGGAGGAACCATCCAATATACAGCGTGTACGGGGGAGGAGGAACCATCCAATATACAGCGTGTACGGGGGAGGAGGAACCATCCAATATACAGCGTGTACGGGGGGGAAGGAACCATCCAATATACAGCGTGTACGGGGGGAGGAGGAACCATCCAATATACAGCGTGTACAGGGGGAGGAACCATCCAATATACAGCGTGTACGTGGGGGGGGGGGGAGGAACCATCCAATATACAGCGTGTACGGGGGGGAGGAACCATCCAATATACAGCGTGTACGGGGGAGGAGGAACCATCCAATATACAGCGTGTACGGGGGGAGGAGGAACCATCCAATATACAGCGTGTACGGGGGGAGGAACCATCCAATATACAGCGTGTACGGGGGAGGAACCATCCAATATACAGCGTGTACGGGGGAGGAACCATCCAATATACAGCGTGTACGGGGGAGGAACCATCCAATATACAGCGTGTACGGGGGGAGGAACCATCCAATATACAGTGTGTACGGGGGGGGGGGGAGGAACCATCCAATATACAGCGTGTACGGGGGAGGAACCATCCAATATACAGCGTGTACGGGGGAGGAACCATCCAATATACAGCGTGTACGGGGGGAGGAACCATCCAATATACAGCGTGTACGGGGGGGGGGGAGGAACCATCCAATATACAGCGTGTACGGGGGGAGGAACCATCCAATATACAGCGTGTACCGGGGGAGGAACCATCCAATATACAGCGTGTACGGGGGGAGGAACCATCCAATATACAGCGTGTACGGGGGAGGAGGAACCGTCCAATATACAGCGTGTACGGGGGGGGGGAGGAACCATCCAATATACAGCGTGTACGGGGGGGGAACCACCCAATATACAGCGTGTACGGGGGGGAGGAACCATCCAATATACAGCGTGTACGGGGGGAGGAACCATCCAATATACAGCGTGTACGGGGGAGGAGGAACCATCCAATATACAGCGTGTACGGGGGAGGAACCATCCAATATACAGCGTGTACGGGGGAGGAACCATCCAATATACAGCGTGTACGGGGGAGGAACCATCCAATATACAGCGTGTACGGGGGGGAGGAACCATCCAATATACAGCGTGTACGGGGGAGGAGGAACCATCCAATATACAGCGTGTACGGGGGGGAGGAACCATCCAATATACAGCGTGTACGGGGGAGGAGGAACCATCCAATATACAGAGTGTACAGGTGAGGAGGAAGCATCCAATATACAGCGTGTACGGGGGAGGAGGAACCATCCAATATACAGCGTGTACGGGGGAGGAACCATCCAATATACAGCGTGTACGGGGGAGGAGGAACCATCCAATATACAGCGTGTACGGGGGAGGAGGAACCATCCAATATACAGCGTGTACGGGGGGGAAGGAACCATCCAATATACAGCGTGTACGGGGGGAGGAGGAACCATCCAATATACAGCGTGTACAGGGGGAGGAACCATCCAATATACAGCGTGTACGTGGGGGGGGGGGGAGGAACCATCCAATATACAGCGTGTACGGGGGGGAGGAACCATCCAATATACAGCGTGTACGGGGGAGGAGGAACCATCCAATATACAGCGTGTACGGGGGGAGGAGGAACCATCCAATATACAGCGTGTACGGGGGGAGGAACCATCCAATATACAGCGTGTACGGGGGAGGAACCATCCAATATACAGCGTGTACGGGGGAGGAACCATCCAATATACAGCGTGTACGGGGGAGGAACCATCCAATATACAGCGTGTACGGGGGGAGGAACCATCCAATATACAGCGTGTACGGGGGGGGGGGAGGAACCATCCAATATACAGCGTGTACGGGGGGAGGAACCATCCAATATACAGCGTGTACCGGGGGAGGAACCATCCAATATACAGCGTGTACGGGGGGAGGAACCATCCAATATACAGCGTGTACGGGGGAGGAGGAACCGTCCAATATACAGCGTGTACGGGGGGGGGGAGGAACCATCCAATATACAGCGTGTACGGGGGGAGGAACCATCCACTATACAGCGTGTACGGGGGGGGGGAGGAACCGTCCAATATACAGCGTGTACGGGGGGAGGAACCATCCAATATACAGCGTGTACGGGGGGGAGGAACCATCCAATATACAGTGTGTACGGGGGGGGAGGAACCATCCACTATACAGCGTGTACGGGGGGGGGGAGGAATCATCCAATATACAGCGTGTACGGGGGGGGAGGAACCATCCAATATACAGCGTGTACGGGGGGGAGGAGCCATCCAATATACAGCGTGTACGGGGGAGGAGGAACCATCCAATATACAGCGTGTACGGGGGAGGAGGAACCATCCTATATACGGGGGGGGAGGAGCCATCCAATATACAGCGTGTACGGGGGAGGAGGAACCATCCAATATACAGCGTGTACGGGGGGGGAGGAGCCATCCAATATACAGCGTGTACGGGGGAGGAGGAACCATCCAATATACAGCGTGTACGGGGGAGGAGGAACCATCCAATATACAGCGTGTACGGGGGAGGAACCATCCAATATACAGCGTGTACGGGGGAGGAGGAACCATCCAATATACAGCGTGTACGGGGGAGGAACCATCCAATATACAGCGTGTACGGGGGAGGGGAGGAACCATCCACTATACAGCGTGTACAGGGGAGGGACCATCCAATATACATCGTGTACGGGGGAGGAACCATCCAATATACAGCGTGTACGGGGGAGGGACCATCCAATATACAGCGTGTACGGGGGGAGGAACCATCCAACATACAGCGTGTACGGGGGGAGGAGGATCCATCCAATATACATCGTGTACGGGGGAGGAGGAACCATCCAATATACATCGTGTACGGGGGGAGGAGGAACCATCCAATATACAGCGTGTACGGGGGAGGAGGATCCATCCAATATACATCGTGTACGGGGGAGGAGGAACCATCCAATATACATCGTGTACGGGGGGAGGAGGAGCCATCCAATATACAGCGTGTACGGGGGAGGAACCATCCAATATACAGCGTGTACGGGGGAGGAGGAACTACCCAATATACAGCGTGTGCGGGGGAGGAACCATCCAATATACATCGTGTACGGGGGGGGGGGGGGAGGAGGAACCATCCAATATACAGCGTGTACGGGGGAGGAACCATCCAATATACAGCGTGTACGGGGGAGGAACCATCCAATATACAGCGTGTACGGGGGGGGGGGGGGGAGGAGGAACCATCCAATATACAGCGTGTACGGGGGAGGAACCATCCAATATACAGCGTGTACGGGGGAGGAACCATCCAATATACAGCGTGTACGGGGGGGGGGGGGAGGAGGAACCATCCAATATACAGCGTGTACGGGGGAGGAACCATCCAATATACAGCGTGTACGGGGGAGGAACCATCCAATATACAGCGTGTACGGGGGGGAGGAACCATCCAATATACAGCGTGTACGGGGGGGGAGGAACCATCCAATATACAGCGTGTACGGGGGGGGGGAGGAACCATCCAATATACAGCGTGTATGGGGGGGGGAGGAACCATCCAATATACAGCGTGTACGGGGGAGGAGGAACCATCCAATATACAGCGTGTACGGGGGAGGAACCATCCAATATACATCGTGTACGGGGGGGGGGGGGAGGAGGAACCATCCAATATACAGCGTGTACGGGGGGGGAGGAGGAACCATCCAATATACAGCGTGTACGGGGGAGGAACCATCCAATATACAGCGTGTACGGGGGGAAGGAACCATCCAATATACAGCGTGTACGGGGGGAGGAGGAACCACCCAATATACAGCGTGTACGGGGGGGGGGAGGAACCACCCAATATACAGCGTGTACGGGGGGGGGGAGGAACCATCCAATATACAGCGTGTACGGGGAGGCACCATCCAATATACAGCGTGTACGGGGGGAGGAGGAACCATCCAATATACAGCGTGTACGGGGGAGGAGGAACCATCCAATATACAGCGTGTACGGGGGAGGAGGAACCATCCAATATACAGCGTGTACGGGGGAGGAGGAACCATCCAATATACAGCGTGTACGGGGGAGGGACCATCCAATATACAGCGTGTACGGGGGGGGGGGGGGAGGAACCATCCAATATACAGCGTGTACGGGGGAGGAACCATCCAATATACAGCGTGTACGGGGGAGGAACCATCCAATATACAGCGTGTACGGTGTTATGGCTGGCAATCGGGCAACACAGCGTGCAGTAATCAGCGCACATACAGAGATCTGGCAATAACCAAAAACAATAGGACGAGCTCTGAGACGTGGAATCTCTGTAGACTGCAGTACCTGATCTATCCTCACACAACTATAAGCAGCAGTGGATTGCGCCTATCAACTACCTATGCAACTCGGCACTGCCTGAGGAGCTGACTAGCCTGAAGATAGAAATACAAGCCTGACTTACCTCAGAGAAATCCCCCAAAGGAATAGGCAGCCCCCCACATATAATGACTGTTAGCAAGATGAAAAGACAAACGTAGGAATGAAATAGATTCAGCAAAGTGAGGCCCGATATTCTAGACAGAGCGAGGATAGCAAAGAGAACTATGCAGTCTACAAAAAACCCTAAAACGAAAACCACGCAAAGGGGCAAAAAGACCCACCGTGCCGAACTAACAGCACGGCGGTACACCCCTTTGCTTCTCAGAGCTTCCAGCAAAAGTTAATAGCAAGCTGGACAGAAAAAACAGAAAACAAACTAGAAGCACTTATCTAGCAGAGCAGCAGGCCCAAGGAAAGATGCAGTAGCTCAGATCCAACACTGGAACATTGACAAGGAGCAAGGAAGACAGACTCAGGTGGAGCTAAATAGCAAGGCAGCCAACGAGCTCACCAAAACACCTGAGGGAGGAAGCCCAGAGACTGCAATACCACTTGTGACCACAGAAGTGAACTCAGCCACAGAATTCACAACAGTACGGGGGAGGAATCATCCAATATACAGCGTGTACGGGGGGGAGGAACCATCCAATATACAGCGTGTACGGGGGAGGAGGAACCATCCAATATACAGCGTGTACGGGGGGGAGGAGCCATCCAATATACAGCGTGTACGGGGGAGGAGGAACCATCCAATATACTGCGTGTACGGGGGAGGAGGAACCATCCTATATACAGCGTGTACGGGGGGGGAGGAGCCATCCAATATACAGCGTGTACGGGGGAGGAGGAACCATCCAATATACAGCGTGTACGGGGGGGGGGAGGAGCCATCCAATATACAGCGTGTACGGGGGAGGAGGAACCATCCAATATACAGCGTGTACGGGGGGAGAAACCATCCAATATACAGCGTGTACGGGGGAGGAACCATCCAATATACAGCGTGTACGGGGGAGGAGGAACCATCCAATATACAGTGTGTACGGGGGAGGAACCATCCAATATACAGCGTGTACGGGGGAGGAGGAACGATCCAATATACAGCGTGTACGGGGGGGGGGGGAGGAACCATCCAATATACAGCGTGTACGGGGGGAGAAACCATCCAATATACAGCGTGTACGGGGGAGGAACCATCCAATATACAGCGTGTACTGGGGGAGGAACCATCCAATATACAGCGTGTACGGGGGGGAGGAACCATCCAATATACAGCGTGTACCGGGGGAGGAACCATCCAATATACAGCGTGTACGGGGGAGGAGGAACCATCCAATATACAGCGTGTACGGGGGGGGGGAGGAACCATCCAATATACAGCGTGTACGGGGGGAGAAACCATCCAATATACAGCGTGTACGGGGGAGGGACCATCCAATATACAGCGTGTATGGGGGATGAACCATCCAATATACAGCGTGTACGGGGGAGGAACCATCCAATATACAGCGTGTACGGGGGATGAACCATCCAATATACAGCGTGTACGGGGGAGGAACCATCCAATATACAGCATGCACGGGGGGAGGAACCATCCAATATACAGCGTGTACGGGGGGGAGGAACCATCCAATATACAGCGTGTACGGGGGAGGGACCATCCAATATACAGCGTGTACGGGGGAGGAACCATCCAATATACAGCGTGTACGGGGGGAGGAACCATCCAATATACAGCGTGTACGGGGAGGAACCATCCAATATACAGCGTGTACGGGGGGAGGAACCATCCAATATACAGCGTGTACGGGGGGAGGAGGAACCATCCAATATACAGCGTGTACGGGGGGGGGGTGAAGGAACCATCCAATATACAGCGTGTACGGGGGGGGGGAGAAGGAACCATCCAATATACAGCGTGTACGGGGGGGGGAGGAACCATCCAATATACAGCGTGTACGGGGGGAGGAACCATCCAATATCCAATATACAGCGTGTACGGGTGGGGAGGAACCATCCAATATACAGCGTGTACGGGGGGTGGGAGAAGAAACCATCCAATATACAGCATGTACGGGGGGGGGGGGGGAGAAGGAACCATCCAATATACAGCGTGTACGGGGGGGGAGGAACCATCCAATATACAGCGTGTACGGGGGTGGGGGAGGAACCATCCAATATACAGCGTGTACGGGGGAGGAACCATCCAATATACAGCGTGTATGGGGGGGAAGGAACCATCCAATATACAGCGTGTACGGGGGAGGAACCATCTAATATACAGCGTGTACGGGGGAGGAACCATCCAATATACGGCTTGTGCGGGGGAGGAACCATCCAATATACAGCGTGTACGGGGGGGAGGAGGAGCCATCCAATATACAGCGTGTACGGGGGGAGGAGGAACCATCCAATATACAGCGTGTACAGGGGGAGGAGGAACCATCCAATATACAGCGTGTACGGGGGAGGAACCATCCAATGTACAGCGTGTACGGGGGAGGAACCATCCAATATACAGCATGCACGGGGGGAGGGACCATCCAATATACAGCGTGTACGGGGGAGGAACCATCCAATATACAGCGTGTACGGGGGGGAGGAACCATCAAATATACAGCGTGTACGGGGAGGAACCATCCAATATACAGCGTGTACGGGGGGAGGAACCATCCAGTATAAAGCGTGTACGGGGGAGGGACCATCCAATATACAGCGTGTACGGGGGGAGGAACCATCCAATATACAGCGTGTACGGGGAGGAACCATCCAATATACAGCGTGTACGGGGGAGGAGGAACCATCCAATATACAGCGTGTATGGGGGAGGAACCATCCACTATACAGCGTGTACGGGGGAGGAGGAACCATCCAATATACAGCGTGCACGGGGGGAGGAACCATCCACTATACAGCGTGTACGGGGGGAGGAGGAACCATCCAATATACAGCGTGTACGGGGGGAGGAGGAACCATCCAATATACAGCGTGTACGGGGGGAGGAGGAACCATCCAATATACAGCGTGTACGGGGGGGGTGGGGAGAAGAAACCATCCAATATACAGCGTGTACGGGGGGGGGGAGGAGAAGGAACCATCCAATATACAGCGTGTACGGGGGGGGGGGGAGAAGGAACCATCCAATATACAGCGTGTACGGGGGGGGGAGGAACTATCCAATATACAGCGTGTACGGGGGGGGAGGAACCATCCAATATACAGCGTGTACGGGGGGGGGGAGGAACCATCCAATATACAGCGTGTACGGGGGGGGGAGGAGGAACCATCCAATATACAGCGTGTACGGGGGGGGGAGGAGGAACCATCCAATATACAGTGTTTAGCTTTTCTTCTCAATGCCTGCCCTGCCCCTGGGTTTGCCAGGAAGGTTTATTGCGCTGGTAGAGGCCCAAAGCACCCTCCAGCAGAAACTGGTCTGATAAAGACATGTGGTTCTTTGTTCTGTTATAGTAAGATATTGGGCCTCCGATTGGGGCTAGAAAAATAATGATATATTGTGAATCTCCATCGACGGATTTATCTGCCACTGTAAGCACTAGCCTCTAATTCCACCAGGTAAAAAAGTACTGATTTCTCTGGAACTGCATGTCCCAACTAGCCCAAATTTGGTTTCATTGGAAAGCCAATTTTAAAATAAGCTGAATTAGGGGTGTTCTGGGATTCTGGCATGTTCTGGAGCAGAGATACGAGCATTCTAAAACTTTGTTAAATTTGGTATGTTTGAAGGAATTGGGAGGGTCCGAGGAAACCAACCCCTTTTGTTAGGTCACGAGGCTGGAGTATCTAAGCCCCACACTTAACTCAGCCTGCAGTCTGTGTTTTTTTTTTTTTTTTGCCTGAGGACTGGGCTGTGCTATGCATTGGGACATCTGGGGTCTGCCTGCAGCATGGTTTGGCCTGACATGAACTGAGAACATGTAAGTGTTGATTTTCTCATTTAATCCCTTTATTTTATAATTTCCTTGTACATATTTCAATTGTCTCATATTGTAACATCCTTCCTTTTATGGAGTATAATATTTAATATACTAGATTCGTTCTTCCTGTTCTAAAACGTACCCTAAGTCTTCTGAAGGGAATTACGCTACTTTTTTGGGTTAGCTTCGGACCCGTTTAAATGAAGCTGGTGGCAGCATACCGTGTGCGGGCCTTTGGGTGTCGTTGTAGCGACTACGGCATTGATAATTATTGTTCCTGCCTGAGTGGGAGTAGTTATATCGCCTTGCTGCAGCGTGCCCAATAGCCAGTACATAGCAGGCAACCTTTCTGGCGACTAATTACCCTAGGTGCAGTCCCTAATCTGACCTGAGGGTAAGGGGGCGCCAGAGAGCTGCAAGTTCAAGCAGAACTGTAAAGCGGGATATACATAAATCCCTGCAGTTCGTGGCACATTGAAGAGCAGTGGGATCACTAGAATAAGCCCCTGCTGTAAACTAAGAGGTCAATAGCCTTGTGTGTGTTTTCATCACATTGTAGCAGTGGAGGGATAACTAAGATAAGACCCCTGCACATGTGATAGCCGTCTATTGGCCTAAAGTCACCCCGATCCGTGACGTGGGGGTGACGGTCACGGTGTGAATCGTGACAGCATCAATGATTGGTACAGTCTGAAGCATTCTTTCATACACTAACCAGGTTTATCGGGGCAAGTGTCGCATTGATAAATGGCGTCATGGTTCACATGGAGGATACCTTTATCATCCCCACCACTTACACCAATTTGTCATGAACTGGGGTTCGGTTGCCCCTGGTTCTTTCTGAAGGGGATTTATCTATATCCCAGTTCTCGTTTGGAACTTGCAGCTCTCTGGTGCCCCGCTTACCCTCAGGTCATACAGGGTACTGCACCTAGGATAATTAGTTACCAGAAAGGCTGTCTTACTATGTACTGGCTAATGGGCACACTGCAGCAATTCCGATTATAACTACTCACACTCAGACGGGAACATGTTATGGACCTGGTGGTTAGGAGCACACGGAACGAACTGATGGTTAAACTAACACTGGACCAGCTCTGGGAAGTGGGAGCTCTGCTGACCGCAACCCCTAATCCTATCATACACACTAGAAATAGCGGTGGAGCGTACCTAACACGACCTAGACGCCTCTTCACAGCCTGAGAGCTAACTAGCCCTAGAGATAGAAAATAAAGCCTACCTTGCCTCAGAGAAATTCCCCAAAGGAAAAGGCAGCCCCCCACATATATTGACTGTGAGTTAAGATGAAAGTCACAAACACAGAAATGAAAGAGGTTTCAGCAAAGGAGGCCGGACTCACTAAACAGACTGAGGATAGGAAAGGTATCTTTGCTGTCAGCACAAAAACTACAAAAAGACCACGCAAAGTGTGCAAAAAGACCTCCGCACCGACTCACGAAAGAAGAAAATTATTGTATGTACAATACAATTATAAATAAAATGGGATTAAAGTTGAAAAAACACTTACGTTTCGTTATGTCATATTTCATGGCTGACCATGTGCTGTGGGGGGAAGGACGAGCATATATCCAGATGCATCACCCCTGTCTCTCAGCAGGACTCTGGACCAAAGACACGTGAAGACTGCTGCTTCACTTACATATTTCCTAGCCTAAAACCAAGGCACTCCCCCTGTGGTGACCTCACTTAGAGGCTAAATCCTCCCCTTTTCTTAGAGTTATGGCACCCATTTTTATGCCTAGCTCGCTGTACGAACCTCGTATATGAAAGACATAATGATCAACATTCAACACGTCAAAGGGATTCTTTTAAGTGTAAACACGGCGTAGTTACATGACCCGCTTATTTAACTTCTAGCGATATCAAGGAGTTATAGATCTCTCGATGGACATCCGGAATTTATAATCCTTATATCTCTAGCCCTACTCGGTGCCACTATATAATCTTAAAAGAACAATAGAAGCTCATGGTTTCTATACCAGTTTTAACTAGTACCAGGTGGGAGGGGGAATGAGTAGGGTTCGGAGACTTGTCTGCCGCAGCATAGAGCCATATAAATTCTTGAGGGAGGGGGAAAAATAGAATTATTCTTACCGTTAATTCGGTTTCTAGGAACCTTCCACGACGGCATACGGAGGTTGCCTCTTTGCCCTAATGGGGAACAGGAAATGGAGGGGTTAAAAGGCCCTCCCACCTCCCCCTCACCAGTGACTTATAACTGAAAACCATAGCACCGGTTTACCTTGAATCCCAGATTTAAATCCAGGAGTATAGGGAGGGAACTAGCGCAGTCGTGGAAGGTTCCTAGAAACCGAATTAATGGTAAGAATAATTCTATTTTCTCTAGTCACCTTCCACGACGGCATACGGAGGAATACCAACTAAGTTGGCGCTAGGGAGGGACAACGGCATGGAGTACTTTCCGGCCGAAGGCTAAATCCTTGTTGGGCATTACGTCCAATCTGTAATGTCTGGAGAAAGTATGCAACGAAGACCATGTAGCTGCCCTGCAGATTTGTTCTGCTGATGCACCTTTTCTTTCTGCCCAGGAGACTGAGGTTGATCTAGTCGAATGAGCCTTGATCCCTACTGTAGGGATTTTATCTTGAGCAAGATATGTTTCTGCTATCACTTTCTTGATCCAGTTGGCAATAGTACTTTTTGCTACTTTCTTTCCTTTGTTTTGTCCCGATGGATGGACAAATAGATTCTGATCAATTCTGTAAGAGCTGGTTTGCTCTAGGTAAAATAATACAATGCGTCTGACATCCAGCGTATGAAATCTCTCTTCTTTTGGATTTGTTGGATTTTGGCAAAAAGAAGGTAGAACAATTTCCTGAGAGCGGTGGAAATCTGATACGACCTTTGGAAGAAAGGAAGGGTCAAGGCGCAGTATTATAGAGTCATCCCGAATAGATAAGTATGGTTCTCTCATTGAGAGGGCCTGTAATTCTCCCACCCTCCTTGCTGAGGTAATGGCCACTAGAAAAATTGTTCTATACATAAGATTTTTCTGAGAGCTGGAGGATAATGGTTCAAAGGGTGGACCTCTAAGCCCTTGTAATACTAGATTGAGGTCCCATAATGGTACCTCAATATCATGAGCTGATATCATGAACCTCTTAATCCAGTGATGATTTGCCAGATCCTGATCAAATATAGAACTTAGGGCAGAAACTTGGACTTTAGGGTGCTAGGCCTGAGACCCATTTCTAAGCCTTTTTGCAGAAAGTCTAGAATTTGTGATAAATTCGGATTGAACGGATCTGGTACTTCAGGAATACAAAATGATGAGAATTTCTTCCAGACCAGCTGTGCTGGGGGAGAGAATGGCTAGAAGGTTGGAGGAGTGTTTAATCTAGGGATTGGGGGGGGGGGGGGTATTCATTTTATAGGAGGGGAAGATAGTGCAGACAGAGACCTGGGCACAAATAAGGAAGTTGGGGGTGGCGGTGGCATGGGGGGTGGGGTCAGAACAGTTAATAATTTAAGAAATAGAAGTACAGAGAGGAACATAAAGTGCATGTATACTAATGCCAGAAGCCTCGCCAACAAAATGGACGAATTAGAACTAATGTTGGAGCATAATTATGACATGGTGGGGATATCTGAGACATGGCTGGATGAGAGCCATGACTGGGCTGTTAACTTGCAGGGCTACAGCCTGTTCAGAAATGACCGTACAGATAAGCGAGGGGGAGGGGTGTGTCTATATGTAAAATCGTCCTTAAAACCCATCCTGCGCGATAATATAGGTGAATTTAATGAAAATGTAGAATCCCTGTGGGTGGAGATAAGGGGAGGGGGGGAAAATAATAAATTACTGATAGGGGTTTGTTATAAATCTCCAAAAATAATGGAAGCAATGGAGAATATCCTCGTAAAGCAAATAGATGAAGCTGCGAGAAGTCATTATTATGGGGGACTTCAACTACCCTGAAATAGATTGGGGAACAGAAACCTGCAGTTCCAGCAAAGGTAATCGGTTTTTGACAATTATGAGAGACAATTACCTTTCACAACTGGTTCAGGACCCAACAAGAAGGGGGGCACTGCTAGACCTAATATTAACCAACAGGCCAGACCGCATATCAAATATAAGGATTGGGGGTCACTTGGGAAATAGCGATCACAAAATAATAAGTTTTCAAGTATCCTTTAAAAAGATGTGTAATAGAGGGGTTACAAGGACACTAAACTTCAGGAGGGCAAATTTCCAACGGATGAGAGATGATCTTGGTGCAATTAACTGGGACGATATCCTGAGACACAAAAATACACAAAGAAAATGGGAGACATTTATTAGCATCCTGGATAGGACCTGTGCACAGTATATACCGTATGGGAATAAACATACTAGGAATAGGAGGAAACCAATATGGCTAAATAGAGCTGTAAGGGGAGCAATAAGTGACAAAAAGAAAGCATTTAGAGAATTAAAGGAAGTAGGTAGTGAGGAGGCATTAAATAAATACAGAAAATTAAATAAATTCTGTAAAAAGCAAATCAAGGCAGCAAAGATTGAGACAGAGAGACTCATTGCCAGCGAGAGTAAAAATAATCCTAAAATATTCTTTAACTACATAAATAGTAAGAAACTAAAAAATGATAGTGTTGGCCCCTTAAAAATAGTCTGGGTGAGATGGTGGATGAGGATGAGGAAAAAGCCAATATGCTAAATGACTTTTTTTCATCAGTATTTACACAAGAAAATCCCATGGCAGACAAAATGTCTAGTGATAAAAATTCCCCATTAAATGTCACCTGCTTAACCCAGCAGGAAGTGCGGCGGCGTCTAAAAATCACTAAAATTGACAAATCTCCGGGCCCGGATGGGATACACCCCCGAGTACTGCAGGAGTTAAGTACAGTCATTGATAGACCATTATTTTTAATCTTTAAAGACTCGATAATAACAGGGTCTGTGCCACAGGACTGGCGTATAGCAAATGTGGTGCCAATATTCAAAAAGGGAACAAAAACTGAACTCGGAAACTATAGGCCAGTAAGCTTAACCTCTACTGTGGGTAAAATCCTGGAGGGCATTCTAAGGGACGCTATACTGGAGTATCTGAAGAGGAATAACCTCATGACCCAGTATCAGCACGGGTTTACTAGGGACCGTTCATGTCAGACTAATCTGATCAGCTTCTATGAAGAGGTAAGTTCCGGATTGGACCAAGGGAACCCAGTGGATGTAGTGTATATGGACTTTTCAAAAGCTTTTGATACGGTGCCACACAAAAGGTTGATACATAAAATGAGAATAATGGGGATAGGGGAAAATATGTGCAAGTGGGTTGAGAGCTGGCTCAGGGATAGGAAACAAAGGTGGTTATTAATGGAGCACACTCGGACTGGGTAGAGGTTAGCAGTGGGGCACCACAGGGGTCAGTATTGGGCCCTCTACTTTTTAACATATTTATTAATGACCTTGTAGGGGGCATTCAGAGTAGAATTTCAATATTTGCAGATGACACTAAACTCTGCAGGGTAATCAATACAGAGGAGGACAATTTTATATTACAGGATGATTTATGTAAACTAGAAGCTTGGGCTGATAAATGGCAAATGAGCTTTAATGGGGATAAATGTAAGGTCATGCACTTGGGTAGAAGTAATAAGATGTATAATTATGTGCTTAATTCTAAAACTCTGGGCAAAACCGTCAATGAAAAAGACCTGGGTGTATGGGTGGATGACAAACTTAAATTCAGTGGCCAGTGTCAGGCAGCGGCTACAAAGGCAAATAAAATAATGGGATGCATTAAAAGAGGCATAGATGCTCATGAGGAGAACATAATTTTACCTCTATACAAGTCACTAGTGCGACCACACTTAGAATACTGTGCACAGTTCTGGTCTCCGGTGTATAAGAAAGACATAGCTGAACTGGAGCGGGTGCAGAGAAGAGCGACCAAGGTTATTGGAGGACTGGGGGGTCTGCAATACCAAGATAGGTTATTACACTGGGGCTATTTAGTTTGGAAAAACGAAGACTAAGGGGTGATCTTATTTTAATGTATAAATATATGAGGGGACAGTACAAAGACCTTTCTGATGATCTTTTTAATCATAGACCTGAAACAGGGACAAGGGGGCATCCTCTGCGGTTGGAGGAAAAAAGGTTTAAGCATAATAACAGACGTGGATTCTTTACTGTAAGAGCAGTGAGACTATGGAACTCTCTGCCGTATGATGTTGTAATGAGTGATTCATTACTTAAATTTAAGAGGGGACTGGATACCTTTCTGGAAAAGTATAATGTTACAGGGTATATACACTAGATTCCTTGATAGGGCGTTGATCCAGGGAACTAGTCTGATTGCCGTATGTGGAGTCGGGAAGGAATTTTTTTCCCCAATGTGGAGCTTACTCTTTGCCACATGGGTTTTTTTTGCCTTCCTCTGGATCAACATGTTAGGGCATGTTAGGTTAGGCTATGGGTTGAACTAGATGGACATATAGTCTTCCTTCAACCTTAATAACTATGTAACTATGTAATAACTATGTAACTATTGTATATAGCATTGGTTACCGGTTTCCTTGATTTTTGAAGTGTGGAAACCACTGTTTCTGATAGTCCTTTGGCTCTCAACACCTGGGCTTCAGTAGCCATGCCGCCAGATTCCATTTGTGGGCATCTAGGCGATGGATTGGTCCTTGAGAAAGAAGGTTTTCTTCCATCGGAAACTGGAACGGGCCATCCACCTGTAAATCCACTATCAGGTTGTACCAACTCCTCTTTGGCCACAACGGGGCTACCAATATAGTTGGTGTCTGTTCTTCCCGAACTTTCTGCAAGACTTTTGCCAATATCAGAATTGGTGGAAACGCATAGGCCAGCTGAAAATTCCATTTGTGTGCCAGTGCATCCGCTCCTCTGGAGCCATCTCTGGGGTTTAGGGAGAAGAAGGTTTCGACTTTCGCGTTTTGCCGGGATGCAAAGAGGTCGATTTCTGGAAGACCCCATTTGTTCACCAACATTTCGAAACTTCGGTTGCTCAAACACCATTCCCCCGGATGTATGTCCTGGCGACTTAGATAGTCTGCTTGAGTGTTGGACGAGCCTTTCAGGTGAACTGCTGTCAGGGATAATAGATGTCTTTCTGCCCAAGAACATAGTCTGGCAGATATGTTCTTCAGGTTGTTGTTCTTTGAACTGCCTTGATGTCTGATGTGAGCTACCGTGGTCACATTGTCCGAATATACTCGGACGTGATGTCCCTTGATAAGATGACCCCCTACTAGCAGGGCTTCCTCTACAGCTTTTAGTTCTCTGTAGTTGGATGACTTCCTGCTTGTTGACTGGTCCCAGAGACCTTGGAAAGGGGTGTGATTTATCATGGCCCCCCAGCCCCTTTTGCTGGCATCTGTTGTAACTGTAGTCAGTGGGACTTGTGTCCAACTGACTCCCTTTTGTAAGTTTTTTTGAGATTATCCACCACGCCAGGGAGGCCTTGACACGACCCGGTGTGTACAACCTCTTGTTCAAAGAACTGGGATGACCGTTCCAATTCTGCAGGATATGTGCCTGAAGAATTCTGGAATGGGCTTGGGCCCATGGTGCGGATTGGATGCAGGCTGTCATCGATCCTAGAAGAGACATGCCTTCTCTGATTGTAGGGGATCTGGTGTCTCTGAACGTCTTGACCTTTGATAGTAGTGTTAGACGATGTTCCAATGGAAGGAAGGACATTTGTCTTGCAGAGTCCAGAAGAACTCCCAGGAATTTCCTGCATTTGGAGGGTCGTAGGTGTGATTTTTTCCAAATTTGGAACCCATCCAAGAGACTTCAGAATATTGAGAGTCTTTGATACATGAGACTCCAAGGTTTGTTTGTTTGGTGGGAGCCACTAACAAAAGGTCGTCTAGATAGGGCACTATACAGACGCCTTGCCTCCGGATAAAGGAGACTACTTCCCCCATTATTTTGGAAAATACTCTTGGAGCTGAGGAGATCCCAAACGAAAGGACATGAACTGATAGTGTTCTATCAGACGTCCCTTCTGTACTGCAAATTTGAGATATTGGCGATGTCTCTGGTGAATGGGGATGTAAAAGTATGCGTCTTTCAGATCGATAGTAGCCATGAAGGAGTGTGGGCTTATCAAGGGAATGGCATTTTTTACAGATTCCATCTTGAATCTTCGGTATTTGACATGCCGGTTGAGGCCCTTTAGATTTATAATAATATGGGACTCGCCCGATGGTTTGGGAACCAGAAACAGACGGGAGTAATGCCCCCGATCTCTCTTTCTGATTCCGGAACCTGAGATATCACATTTGACATCTTTAGGGCCCAGAGACCCGACTCTAAAATGGACTGGTCTTTCAAGGAGGGAAGGGAGGTAATCTTTAGACCCCGAGGGGGGAGGAAATGAATTCTATTAGAAGACCCTCTTTGATGACGTTGAGGACCCAGGGGCAATTGGTGATGTTTTGCCACTGGAGTACAAAATTTGAGTCCAAACCCCCCCCCCTCCCACCCCCACCGGGTCGAAGTCACCGCTTCTCCTGTTGAGACTGCAGCTGCTGTTGTTGAGGGATAAGGATATTTCTCCCCCCTCCCTTCGGGTAACTCCACCTCCCGGACTTGCCTTTCCTTCTCTGAGAGGTTTGGGCCTGAAAGGGACGAAAACTTCTTTTTGGGAGTTTTTTGTTCTGGGAGGGCTTTCTTTTTATCGGTTGCCTTTTCCAAGATGTCATCTAGGGAAGGCCCGAAGACATAGTTACCCTTAAACGATATGGCGCACAATTTGGCCTTGGAGGTGATATCACCAGACCACATCTTTAACCAAAGCGCCCTTCTAGCCGAATTAGTCTGTACTAATGACCTAGCAGCAATTCTGATAGTTTCCATAGATGCATCTGCTAGGAAACCCGTGGCTCTAAGGAGACTGGGTAGAGAGTCTAACAATTCAGCTCTATACGTACCCTGGGATATGTGGGATTCCAGTTCACCTATCCAGCGGAAAAGTGCTCTAGCCACACAAGTTGAAGCAATATTGGCTTTGAGGGCTACCGTGGAGGTCTCCCATGATTTTTTTTTTCAACAGACTTTCTATTTTCCTGTCCATTGGATCTTTTAATTGTGACGAGTCTTCGAACGGAAGAGCCGTTCTCTTAGCCACCCTTGCCACCTGTGAATCAACCTTGGGGACATCCCATTTGGCCGAATCCCCATCTAAGGGGGTACTCAGTACCCCACCTTCATCTCGGATGGGGTACTGAGACGTTTTTCAGGTAGTTCCCACTCTTGATCAATCATATCAGATATATTCGAATGAATTGGGAACCCCACGCGTTTACCCTTAGTTATTCCACCAAACATCTGGTCCTGTATGGACTGTGGTTCTGGCTCTTCCTCCAGCCCCATAGTACTGCGCACGGCGGCCACTAAATCCTCAACCCATTCTGAAGAAAAAAGATATTTCCTAGCTTCAGAGGTTATAGGGGACGTAGGTTCCTCCCGTCGACCCGAGGATGAGGCATAGGAGAGGTCTGATTCAGAATCCTCCTCCTGGATTTTCCTTTTTTTAGCTGGAGAAAGTAGCAGTGGGGGTGCAGGGGTAAAGGCCGCTAGGGAAGATTGCACCTCTTGTTTGACCAAGGAGCAGATTTCTTCTAATAAAGAAGGTTGCTCTGCCCTGACAATCTTGTCAGTACAGGTCCTGCAGAGTTTTTTTTTCTCCCATAATGGTGGCAACTTAATGTTACAGATGGCACACTTCTTTTTAGTAGTAGTTTTGGGGGCAGACTTTTCTCCCTGGAACGAGAGGGGAGAGAGAGTCATGACTAATAAAATCCCAATATCACTAGCTAAGTACCCCTGTCCCTGCAGCACTTACTGTGGCACGGGCAGCACTGGGCTCTGCAGACACAGGGCAGGTACTGCTCTCCATGACAGGACAGTCTTACCTGCGACGTTTTCTGGCAGCTTTTATGCTCTGCAGCATGTCCCTGCCCCCAGCGATTGCGAAATCCTCCTCCCCTCCATGGTCCTGGGTGGAGGAACAGCGTCCTGCACGAGGCGCCGCCGGCGGAAGTGCCTCCAGGGAGCGCAGAAAAGACCAGAAGTGACGCGCGCGATCACTTCCGGGTCGCCAGCGGCATGCAGAGGAGAGGAAACCGGAGAGCTCCAGGAGGACTCCGGTCAGGATCGCTGGCCTGCTTTGCCCTCACGGGGGCGCAGGAAGGCCAGGAACTGGTCCCGAGGACACCGCAGCGCGACGGGAGCAGCATAAGGGGGAGGCAAGATACAACCCCATGCTGCCCGGTTTCATATAAGCCAGAGCCTAGTAGGTGCAGTAGTTACCGGCCACCACAGCACATGAAGTAAACCTCTCCTGTCCCATGGGGAAAAGGAAAGACACTGGTGAGGGGGAGGTGGGAGGGCCTTTTAACCTCTCCATTTCCTGTTCCCCATTAGGGCAAAGAGGCAACCTCCGTATGCCGTCATGGAAGGTGACTAGAGAAAGAGGGGTTTATAATTACACACAGGCAGAGGGAGAAAGAGTGGCTCAGAATTCCAGCCTTGTGTTGGCAAGCAGAGGAAACTGCAGCTGAAAGCTTTGTATGTGTAACTGAAGTCAGAAGTTTCCTATTTCCTGACAGGTGTCCTTGTGTATTCCCCTTCTGTAACACACTCTGCACCTTTTTTGCGACTTACCTTTTTTTCCACTTTGAGAGACCTCTCCCGGGAAATGTTGACCTGGTACGATACGAGCACCATCCGTTCCGGAAGTACTGGGCCCGCTCATTCCTGAACTCCAAAGATTAAGTCCTTGATCATTACCTCCTGGGACTGAAGGTATGACGTTGCATTCTGGCCTGCACATCGTGACGGCAGCAAAGCGTTGAGCATTGCCATCTGTACGATGTGCACAGCCGGCTTCTTGTACCACTCCTTGGCCGTTTCTCAAAGCACTGTTCGGTTGGAGGAGTTCATCAGAGAGATCAATACCCCCCATGTTTTTGTTGTACCCCAGTACACAGTCCGGTTTGCAGACCTGTGTAGCAATACCTCGTACAGTGCCGAGGGCGCTGCCATCACCATGTACGGTGGTAAAGAGAAGGACATCCCTCTTGTACTTTATCATCAGCAGGTGGTCACTACATTGGACTCTGCTGTCACCCCATCTGAGCATCTGCCCAAGTAGCGTTTTCGGGAGGCGTCTCTCTGATTTCTTCGGACAGTAACGCAGGCTGTGGTACCCCGCACATAGAGGGATCTGAAGAGTGGGATGCTGGAATAAAAGTTATTGGTGTAGAGGTGATAACCTTTATCAGTGTGAATGTACAATTTTCATAGTGATGAAAATACAGAAAAATCTTTAAATGAGAAGGTGTGTCCAAACTTTTGGTCTGTGCTGTGTATTGGGAATACTTTCGATACATGTATCCAGGGTGGGAATGTCTGAGGAGGTGATGGGGTGCACTTTATTATCATTACACCCCATTATTCCTTGTTGCCCTGTGAGTTTTGAGCTCTGGGTGTCAAAGATGAGATACCCTCACTGTGTTGAGGGAGGATGTAAATTGATCCTTCACGGTTAACTCTGTGATTTCCAAATTTATCTACAGGGCGTTGCTGGCAACTGAAAATGACCAGACGGAGACGTTTGCCTCTGTATGGGGGATCGAGCAGATCTCTGGGCCCCCGTTTATTGTGTATCACTCTTCATAGTCATAGAAATTATACTTCAACCAATCAGCATAAGAACACGCTCACAGTTCTTAACCTATAAGAATGCAGGAAAAACTTAACCCATGAGGATACAGAAAAAATGGAAACTACAGATATGGTCATGACTTCTTGGCATAAAAAAGACATACTAACAGGTGCCTCAGTCTTGTATAGCGATACACCCCCGAGTCCCCTCCCTGGCTCGAGTTAGAATACTCAAGGTCTTTATACCAATTATGAACCATAGCCTAGTTAAATAACAGACTTATGAAAAACAAGGTAAAATTACTTCACGGCAGCTGTAACCTTCTACCTAATTAAATAACAGAATTTATCTTTAACCAACAAGAAAATGGAGTCAAAGCACAAAATGGAGAATCTTAATTTGTTCCTTCACAACTGTCCGTTATTTAACCCTTTATGGACTGTGGGCATTTTCAGGGGTCCCTCCTTATTCCACGTAGGACATAGATGTATGACCTCAGCATTGGGCAGAGCTTCTAGAGACGCACTCACACGAGAGCGCTCTACTGGAGCAGCACACACATCAGTACAAGCTTCTGGGGGTGCCTGGAACAATATGACCCGGGCGGGAGTCGTCCGTGTCCCCCACTGATTAGTTGGGGGTAAATATTTCATTATGCTTGGTGTCTCCCTTTGGGGTCATAGCTCTGTATCTGACTGTATGTGTTTTACACAGGACCCAGGCTGGATGTGTCCGGGGGTACGCCCAATCTGCAGAGGTAATCGCTGTCTATCACTCGTCTGTGCCCCTCACACATTCCCCCCTTGTGATACTCAAATTGTGCATTTCAATGCTTTCTTCAGACTGTTTTGGATAAAGATGGCGTGTCCGCTTCAGCGACCTCCTCCGGACATGTCCATGTGGCACAGAAGAGCTCTCCAGTAAGTTTTGCTCCAAAGATTGACTCCTATATATCATGTTCGGTTGTGTATGAGGTTTCACAGTGCGTACAGACTACTGGTGGGTGTAGTGTACAGTGGGAGCAGTCGTACACCTGGGTATATAGTACTGGTGGGTGTAGTGTACAGTGGGAGTAGTCATACACCTGGGTATATAGTACTGGTGGGTGTAGTGTACAGTGGGAGCAGTCATACACCTGGGTATATAGTACTGGTGGGTGTAGTGTACAGTGGGAGCAGTCATACACCTGGATATATAGTACTGGTGGGTGTAGTGTACAGTGGGAGCAGTCGTACACCTGGGTATATAGTACTGGTGGGTGTAGGGTGTACAGTGGGAGCAGTTGTACACCTGGATATATAGTACTGGTGGGTGTAGTGTACAGTGGGAGCAGTCGTACACCTGGGTATATAGTACTGGTGGGTGTAGTGTACAGTGGGAGCAGTCGTACACCTGGGTACATAGTACTGGTGGGTGTAGGGTACAGGGGGAGTAGTCATACACCTGGGTATATAGTACTGGTGGGTGTAGTGTACAGTGGGAGCAGTCGTACACCTGGGTACATAGTACTGGTGGGTGTAGGGTACAGGGGGAGTAGTCATACACCTGGGCACATAGTACTGGTGGGTGTAGGGTGTACAATGGGAGTAGTCATACACCTGGGTATATAGTACTGGTGGGTGTAGTGTACAGTGGGAGCAGTCGTACACCTGGGTATATAGTACTGGTGGGTATAGTGTACAGTGGGAGCAGTCGTACACCTGGGTATATAGTACTGGTGGGTGTAGTGTACAGTGGGATCAGTCATACACCTGTGTATATAGTACTGGTGGGTGTAGGGAGTACAGTGGGAGCAGTCATACACTTGGGTATATAGTACTGGTGGGTGTAGTGTACAATGGGAGTAGTCATACATCTGGGTATATAGTACTGGTGGGTGTAGTGTACAGTGGGAGTAGTCATACACCTGGGTATATAGTACTAGTGGGTGTAGTGTACAGTGGGAGCAGTCATACACTTGGGTATATAGTACTGGTGGGTGTAGGGTGTACAGTGGGAGTAGTCATACACCTGGGTATATAGTACTGGTGGGTGTAGTGTACAGTGGGAGTAGTCGTACACCTGGGTATATAGTACTGGTGGGTGTAGTGTACAGTGGGAGTAGTCGTACACCTGGGTATATAGTACTGGTGGGTGTAGTGTACAGTGGGGGCAGTCGTACACCTGGGTATATAGTACTGGTGGGTGTAGTGTACCGTGGGAGCAGTCATACACCTGGGTATATAGTACTGGTGGGTGTAGTGTACAGTGGGATCAGTCATACACCTGTGTATATAGTACTGGGGGGTGTAGGGAATACAGTGGGAGCAGTCATACACTTGGGTATATAGTACTGGTGGGTGTAGTGTACAATGGGAGTAGTCATACATCTGGGTATATAGTACTGGTGGGTGTAGTGTACAGTGGGAGCAGTCATACACCTGGGTATATAGTACTAGTGGGTGTAGTGTACAGTGGGAGCAGTCATACACTTGGGTATATAGTACTGGTGGGTGTAGGGTGTACAGTGGGAGTAGTCATACACCTGGGTATATAGTACTGGTGGGTGTAGTGTACAGTGGGAGTAGTCATACACCTGGGTATATAGTACTGGTGGGTGTAGTGTACAGTGGGAGCAGTCTTACACCTGGGTATATAGTACTGGTGGGTGTAGGGTGTACAGTGGGAGCAGTCATACACCTGGGTACATAGTACTGGTGGGTGTAGTGTACAGTGGGAGTAGTCATACACCTGGGTATATAGTACTGGTGGGTGTAGTGTACAGTGGGGGCAGTCGTACACCTGGGTATATAGTACTGGTGGGTGTAGTGTACCGTGGGAGCAGTCATACACCTGGGTATATAGTACTGGTGGGTGTAGAGTACAGTGGGAGCAGTCATACACCTGGGTATATAGTACTGGTGGGTGTAGTGTACCGTGGGAGCAGTCATACACATGGGTATATAGTACTGGTGGGTGTAGGGTGTACCGTGGGAGCAGTCATACACCTGGGTATATAGTACTGGTGGGTGTAGGGTGTACCGTGGGAGCAGTCATACACCTGGGTATATAGTACTGGTGGGTGTAGGGTGTACAGTGGGAGCAGTCATACACCTGGGTATATATTACTGGTGGGTGTAGTGTACCGTGGGAGCAGTCATACACCTGGGTATATAGTACTGGTGGGTGTAGAGTACAGTGGGGGCAGTCGTACACCTGGGTATATAGTACTGGTGGGTGTAGTGTACAGTGGGAGCAGTCATACACCTGGGTATATAGTACTGGTGGGTGTAGGGTGTACAGTGGGAGCAGTCATACACCTGGGTATATAGAACTGGTGGGTGTAGGGTGTACAGTGGGAGCAGTCGTACACCTGGATATATAGTACTGGTGGGTGTAGGGTGTACAGTGGGAGCAGTCATACACCTGGGTATATAGTACTGGTGGGTGTAGAGTACAGTGGGAGCAGTCATACACCTGGGTATATAGTACTGGTGGGTGTAGGGTGTACCGTGGGAGCAGTCATACACCTGGGTATATAGTACTGGTGGGTGTAGGGTGTACCGTGGGAGCAGTCATACACCTGGGTATATAGTACTGGTGGGTGTAGGGTGTACAGTGGGAGCAGTCATACACCTGGGTATATAGTACTGGTGGGTGTAGGGTGTACCGTGGGAGCAGTCATACACCTGGGTATATAGTACTGGTGGGTGTAGTGTACCGTGGGAGCAGTCATACACCTGGGTATATAGTACTGGTGGGTGTAGGGTGTACCGTGGGAGCAGTCATACACCTGGGTATATATTACTGGTGGGTGTAGTGTACAGTGGGAGCAGTCATACACCTGGGTATATAGTACTGGTGGGTGTAGGGTGTTTCGTGGGAGCAGTCATACACCTGGGTATATAGTATTGGTGGGTGTAGGGTGTCCCGTGGGAGCAGTCATACACCTGGGTACATAGTACTGGTGGGTGTAGTGTACCGTGGGAGCAGTCATACACCTGGGTATATAGTACTGGTGGGTGTAGGGTGTTTCGTGGGAGCAGTCATACACCTGGGTATATAGTACTGGTGGGTGTAGTGTACCGTGGGAGCAGTCATACACCTGGGTATATAGTACTGGTGGGTGTAGTGTACAGTGGGGGCAGTCGTACACCTGGGTATATAGTACTGGTGGGTGTAGTGTACAGTGGGAGCAGTCATACACCTGGGTATATAGTACTGGTGGGTGTAGTGTACAGTGGGAGCAGTCATACACCTGGGTGCATAGCACTGGTGGGTGTAGTGTACAGTGGGAGCAGTCATACACCTGGGTATATAGTACTGGTGGGTGTAGGGTGTACAGTGGGAGCAGTCGTACACCTGGGTATATAGTACTGGTGGGTGTAGTGTACAGTGGGAGCAGTCGTACACCTGGGTATATAGTACTGGTGGGTGTAGTGTACAGTGGGAGCAGTCGTACACCTGGGTATATAGTACTGGTGGGTGTAGTTTACAGTGGGAACAGTCGTACACCTGGTTATATAGTACTGGTGGGTGTAGGGTGTACAATGGGAGTAGTCGTACACCTGGGTATATAGTACTGGTGGGTGTAGTGTACAGTGGGAGCAGTCATACACCTGGGTATATAGTACTGGTGGGTGTAGTGTACAGTGGGAGCAGTCGTACACCTGGGTATATAGTACTGGTGGGTGTAGTGTACAGTGAGAGCAGTCGTACACCTGGGTATATAGTACTGGTGGGTGTAGTGTACAGTGGGAGCAGTCGTACACCTGGGTGCATAGCACTGGTGGGTGTAGTGTACAGTGGGAGCAATCGTACACCTGGGTATATAGTACTGGTGGGTGTAGGGTGTACAGTGGGAGCAGTTGTACACCTGGGTATATAGTACTGGTGGGTGTAGTGTACAGTGGGAGTAGTCCTACACCTGGGTATATAGTACTGGTGGGTGTAGGGTGTACAGTGGGAGCAGTCGTACACCTGGGTATATAGTACTGGTGGGTGTAGGGTGTACAGTGGGAGCAGTTGTACACCTGGGTATATAGTACTGGTGGGTGTAGTGTACAGTGGGAGCAGTCGTACACCTGGGTGCATAGCACTGGTGGGTGTAGTGTACAGTGGGAGCAATCGTACACCTGGGTATATAGTACTGGTGGGTGTAGGGTGTACAGTGGGAGCAGTTGTACACCTGGGTATATAGTACTGGTGGGTGTAGTGTACAGTGGGAGTAGTCGTCCACCTGGGTATATAGTACTGGTGGGTGTAGGGTGTACAGTGGGAGCAGTCGTACACCTGGGTATATAGTACTGGTGGGTGTAGGGTGTACAGTGGGAGCAGTCGTACACCTGGGTATATAGTACTGGTGGGTGTAGTGTACAGTGGGAGCAGTCGTACACCTGGGTATATAGTACTGGTGGGTGTAGTGTACAGTGGGAGTAGTCGTACACCTGGGTATATAGTACTGGTGGGTGTAGGGTGTACAGTGGGAGCAGTCGTACACCTGGGTATTTGGTACTGCCGGGTGTAGTTTGTGAGCGAGTGCTCATCTGTTGTAATCATATACTCTGTTCTCTCTGCTGATTGACTGCTGTTCTTCGTTCGTCCGCAGGAATCGCTGTCATTTGCGGTGGGGATGTTCAGTGGATTGATTCACACACAACAAGTCTTCCCATATCCATCAGGTAAGATACTGGGAGAACTGTGGATGTCAATGTATCTGATTCTCCACACCCCACCGTCCACATCTGTCCTGTGTGAGTCCTGTCCACCCTCATTGTATCTTCTCTACTTGTAGTGTTGAGTGAGGATCAGGCGCAGTTCCTCAGTGAGTTGGTCAGTCCGGTGTCCAGATTCTTTCAAGTAAGGAAATTGCATAATATGTAGATTATATAGGAAAGGGGGATGAAACCGAAAAAGACCTAGGACAACGGGGGACTAGGTAGGGACGGGGGAGGGGCAAGGACAGGAGAAGATGGGACACGGAGGGGCAGTGACGGGAGCCGACGGAGGGGCAGGGATGGGAGACGACGGAAGGGACGGGAACCGAAGGGGGTACCGGGTGGCAGGGACGGGAGACGACGGAGGGGCAGGGACAGGAGATGACGGAGGGGCAGGGACGGGAGATGACGGAGGGGCAGGGGGGGACAGGGAGGAGCAGGAATGGAAGACGGATGGGTGGGAGACATGTGGCAGGGACGAGAGACGACGGACAGGGAGGGGCAGGGACAGGAGACGATGGGGGAGGCTATGTAGAATAGTAAGTAGAACGGTTAGTAAAGTTGTGAAGACTAAATGCCAGAATTGTCGTGTGTTGGGGTAATGGCTGCTTTTGATCATTGGGGATGGGACATTAATTTCTGCAGCTCGTCCCGGAGAATATCTTATGTAAGGTGTCTTTCTGTATCTTCCTATTTTAGGAGGTTAACGATCCTGCCCTGAATGACGACCTCCAGAGAGTGGATGACAAGTCCATGTCTGCCCTGAAAGAGCTTGGGGCGTTTGGTCTGCAAGTGCCCGCTGAACTGGGAGGCTTAGGACTGAATAACACTCAGGTACTGGGCTGTGGTGGGGACCGGTGGAGAGAGTGCTGCAGTTACAGGCTCACCTGGACATGTTAAATGTGTTACTGTGTGCTAATTGTATTACCGGAGGAGGAGCTGAGCCTTGTCCTTGCTGCAGGTCCTTGCTGCAGGTCCTTGCTGCAGGTCCTTGCTGCAGGTCCTTGCTGCAGGTCCTTGCTGCAGGTCCTTGCTGCAGGTCCTTGCTGCAGGTCCTTGCTGCAGGTCCTTGCTGCAGGTCCTTGCTGCAGGTCCTTGCTGCAGGTCCTTGCTGCAGGTCCTTGCTGCAGGTCCTTGCTGCAGGTCCTTGCTGCAGGTCCACAGTGGTCAGGGCACCGTGTACAGAGGTCTCAGCAGTGCAGAGGTCACCAGATCGGCATTCTCTGCAGATTTCCTGCCTTCACCTGTATACTCCTGAATGCTGTTTGGATGACGTTGATCAGGTGATTTGTTTGTATAAGGGGTGTGGCCTCAGAATGCCCCACCCTTTAGCGAGTGTGAACGGAATTATTAGCAGCTCATTCTCCTCAAGCAAAATGGTCAAAAAGATATTTCCGGCCTCTTGAGACGTCCTAGATTATTCCCGGTCTACAGAGTACGCAGCTCACAGAACTAGCACCACAACAAGGCTGCAGTGAGGAGGCCGAGCCCGACCACCACTGAACAAGACATATAAGTGGAATCATCAGGCCTGGGCCCAGAAATCTGATCCAGGTTGTTCACAGATTTCATGGACTGATGAGATGATAGACTCTGGACGGAGCAGGTGGCTGGGCAGACCTTCACATTCCCTCAGACCCCAGCAAGGTGTGCACTGCTATATTATGGGTGGGATAAGAGCTCGTTGGACCATTTTTTTTTTAGGTTGAAGATGGATCACAATCACCTCCCAAACCTGCTGCAATGGAGCAGGAAAAAGCTGAAGATTTCACAATGGCCCTACAGTCCCCTGATCTGATCACCATTGAGAATCTGTGGCTAGAAGTCAAAATAGCAGGAGATGCGAGACTCCCCAGGAATCTCAGAGCCGGAGGAATTCTCCAAGGAATAATCAATGAAAATCCCTCATACAAAAATTGAAAGACTCCTGTCTGGCTACAAAAAACATTTACAAGCTGTGATACTATGAAAACGGGGGGTGGAGGGTTACTACAGTGGGGGAAATAAGTATGTGATCCCTTGCTGATTTTGTACGTTTTCCACTGACAAAGACATGAAAAGTCTATCATTTTAAGGGAAGGTTAATTTTAACATTGAGAGATAGAATATCAAAAATAAAACCCAGAAAATCACATTGTAAAAATTATATAAATTTATTTGCGTTTTGCAGTGAGAAATAAGTATTTGATCCCTCTGGCAAACAAGACTTAATACTTGGTGGTAAAACCCTTGTTGGCAAGCACAGCAGTCAGACGATTTTGTAGTTGATGATGAGGTTTGAGCACATGTCAGGAGGAATTTTGCTCCACTCCTCTTTGCAGATCATCTCTAAGTCACTAAGATTTTGGGGCTGCCGCTTGGCAACTCGGAGCTTCAACTCCCTCCATAGGTTTTCTATGGGATGAAGCTCTGGAGATTGGCTAGGCCACTCCATCACCTGTATGTGCTTCTTTTTGAGCTACTCCTTTGTTGCCTTGGCTGTATGTTTTGGGACATTGTCTTGCTGGAAGACCCATCCATGACCCATTTTTAATGTCCTGGCGGAGGGAAGGAGGTTGTCACTCAGGATTTTACAGCACATGGCTCCATCCATTCTCCCATTGATGCGGTGAAGTAGTCCTGTGCCCTTAGAAGAGAAACACCCCCAAAACATAATGCTTCCACCTCCATGCTTGACAGTGGGGATGGTGTTCTTTGGGTCATAGGCAGTATTTCTCTTCCTCCAAACACGGCGAGGTAAGTTAATGCCAAAGAGCTCAATGTTTGTCTCCTCTGACCACAGCACCTTCCCCAATCACTCACAGAATCACCTAGGTGTTCATTGGGAAACTTCAGATGGACCTGCACATGTGCCTTCTAGAGCAGTTTTGTAAACCTTTACAGTGTAATGTGTTACCAATGGTTTTCTTGGTGACTGTGGTCCCAGCTGCCTTGAGATCATTAACAAGTTCCCCCCGTGTAGTTTTAGGCTGATCTCTCACCTTCCTCATGATCAAGGATACCCCACGAGGTGAGATTTTGCATAGTCGACTGACAGTCATGTTGTATTTCTTCAATATTCTTACTATTGCACTAACAGTTGTCTCCTTCTCACCCACCATCTTACTTATGGTTTTGTAGCCCATTTCAGCTTTGTGCAAGTCTATTATTTGTGAAAAAATCTGAAATTTGGCGAAAATTTTGAAAATTTCACAATTTTCAAATTTTGAATTTTTATTCTGTTAAACCAGAGAGTTATGTGACACAAAATAGTTAATAAATAACATTTCCCACATGTCTACTTTACATCAGCACAATTTTGGAAACAAATTTTTTATTTTGCTAGGAAGTTATAAGGGTTAAAATTTGACCAGCGATTTCTCATTTTTAGAACAAAATTTACGAAACCATTTTTTTTAGGGACCACCTCACATTTGAAGTCAGATTGAGGGGTCTATATGGCTGAAAATACCCAAAAGTGACACCATTCTAAAAACTGCACCCCTCAAGGTGCTCAAAACCACATTCAAGAAGTTTATTAACCCTTCAGGTACTTCACAGCAGCAGAAGCAACATGGAAAGAAAAAATGAACATTTAACTTTTTAGTCGCAAAAATGATCTTTTAGCAACAATTTTTTTTTTTTTTCCCCAATGGTAAAAGGAGAAACTGAACTACGAAAGTTATTGTACAATAAGCAGAGGGTATCAGGCACCATCTCGCTGACAGGTCTCAGGTCTGCAGGTCATGAGTACAACGTCGCATGAGACCAGCGATCAAGAAAAATAGGTGCGTCCCACCGTGGGGCAGCATGAAAACGGAGAGAGCGTGAAATAAAATGTGTAAAAATTCACAAACCAACCGCCAGAAAAGCTGTCTCGCCAGTAAAAAATAAAGGAACGTACACATTGGTATCGCTACAACCCGCGCTTTAAGCGCCTGTGCGCACATTGCTGGTTCGTTACACAACCTGTAAAATAAGATTATTTATTATTACCTGAAGGGTTTCCTGGTGCAGCAACGTGCATGAGAGTCCTGAAGTCTTGTTCACACGGTGCAGGTATAATTCTGCATCACGTCCATTCTTTCAGTGTTTTTGCTGCAGATTTCATTTTATGCGCTCTTCACATAATAATAATATTATCAATCACGTTTCTTGCTGAAATGTCTGCACCAAATATTTAACATGGGCACATAACCTAAAACCGTCACATTATTCTGTACAGAGAACACCAAACACAGAATTAATAAAACTCGCCAAAAATTTTGCTTTTTCAACGCACAAAAAATGGAACGGAAAGCTGTCAAGTGTAAAAAATATATTTATACACACACACACACACACACACACACACACACACACACACACACACACACACACACACACACACACACACACACCAATTCGTACCACAAGAAAACAAATCCTAATGTGGCTCATAAGGCAAAAAAGCTCCAGCTCTCAGAATATGGGGATGCAAAAAAGTATTTATAAAAAGTGTCTTAGTGTGTGTGACAGCAGCCAAATCTGAGATAAATCTGGTATTGCAGTAATCGCACCAAATAAAAGAATAAAGTCACATAATCACTTACATCGCTCGATAATAAGTATTCTTATTTTGCTGTCTGCTTATTCTACCTCCCAAACATTGGGACAAGGATCGGCTCGCACTTATCTTGCACTCTCCGCTGAGCGCTTACATCAAAGTCTCCGTGTAAATTCCCAAAACTTCAATTCGGACAAAACCTCGGACAGAACCACTGACTTATGAGGCAGATGGAGTCACTTTGGACTGGTTTGGGTGACCACAGACCTATGTGCGCCTAAGATGATGAAGACCTCCGGAGCAGACACCAAACAAAGTATGAAGTGTCTCGATCTGCCTCATTATGGTGGGTGGCTCTGTTGGGGGTTTCGTCTGAATCGCATTTTTGTGGGTTTTACAGAGACTGTTACCAGTGATCGGCTCCAGGATGATCACAGTCTCACGTTACCAGTGATCGGCTCCAGGATGATCACAGTCTCACGTTACCAATGATCGGCTCCAGGATGATCACAGTCTCACGTTACCAGTGATCGGCTCCAGGATGATCACAGTCTGTGTCACGTTACCAATGATCGGCTCCAGGATGATCACAGACAGTCTCACGTTACCAATGATCGGCTCCAGGATGATCACAGACACTCACGTTACCAATGATCAGCTCCAGAATGATCACAGTCTGACGTTACCAATGATCGGCTCCAGGATGATCACAGACAGTCTCACGTTACCAATGATCGGCTCCAGGATGATCACAGACAGTCTCAAGTTACCAGTAATCGGCTCCAGGATGATCACAGTCTCACATTACCAATGATCGGCTCCAGGATGATCACAGACAGTCTCACGTTACCAGTGATCGGCTCCAGGATGATCACAGACAGTCTCACGTTACCAATGATCGGCTCCAGGATGGTCACAGTCTCATGTTACCAGTAATCGGCTCCAGGATGATCACAGACAGTCTCACGTTACCAGTGATCGGCTCCAGGATGATCACAGACAGTCTCACGTTACCAGTGATCGGCTCCAGGATGATCACAGACAGTCTCACATTACCAATGATCGGCTCCAGGATGATCACAGACAGTCTCACATTACCAATGATCGGCTCCAGGATGATCACAGTCTCACGTTACCAGTGATCGGCTCCAGGATGATCACAGTCTCCCGTTACCAATGATCGGCTCCAGGATGATCACAGTCTCACGTTACCAGTGATCGGCTCCAGGATGATCACAGTCTCACGTTACCAATGATCGGCTCCAGGATGATCACAGTCTCACGTTACCAATGATCGGCTCAAGGATGATCACAGTCTCACGTTACCAATGATCGGCTCCAGGATGATCAGTCTCACGTTACCAATGATCGGCTCCAGGATGATCACAGACAGTCTCACGTTACCAGTGATCGGCTCCAGGATGATCACAGTCTCACGTTACCAGTGATCGGCTCCAGGATGATCACAGTCTCCCGTTACCAATGATCGGCTCCAGGATGATCACAGTCTCACGTTACCAGTGATCGGCTCCAGGATGATCACAGTCTCACGTTACCAATGATCGGCTCCAGGATGATCACAGTCTCACGTTACCAATGATCGGCTCAAGGATGATCACAGTCTCACGTTACCAATGATCGGCTCCAGGATGATCAGTCTCACGTTACCAATGATCGGCTCCAGGATGATCACAGTCTCACGTTACCAATGATCGGCTCCAGGATGATCACAGTCTCACGTTACCAATGATCAGCTCCAGGATGATCACAGACAGTCTCACGTTACCAATGATCGGCTCCAGGATGATCAGACAGTCTCACGTTACCAGTGATCGGCTCCAGGATGATCACAGTCTCACGTTACCAATGATCGGCTCCAGGATGATCACAGACAGTCTCACGTTACCAGTCATCGGCTCCAGGATGATCACAGACAGTCTCACATTACCAATGATCGGCTCCAGGATGATCACAGACAGTCTCACGTTACCAATGATCGGCTCCAGGATGATCACAGACAGTCTCAAGTTACCAATGATCGGCTCCAGGATGATCACAGTCTCACGTTACCAGTGATCGGCTCCAGGATGATCAGACAGTCTCACGTTACCAATGATCGGCTCCAGGATGATCACAAGACCGTCTCACGTTACCAATGATCGGCTCCAAGATGATCACAGTCTGTGTCACGTTACCAATGATCGGCTCCAGGATGATCACAGTCTCACGTTACCAATGATCGGCTCCAGGATGATCACAGACAGTCTCACGTTACCAATGATCGGCTCCAGGATGATCACAGTCTCACGTTACCAATGATCGGCTCCAGGATGATCACAGACAGTCTCACGTTACCAATGATCGGCTCCAGGATGATCACAGTCTCAAGTTACCAATGATCGGCTCCAGGATGATCACAGTCTCACGTTGCCAGTGATCGGCTCCAGGATGATCACAGACAGTCTCACGTTACCAATAATCGGCTCCAGGATGATCAGTCTCACGTTACCAATGATCGGCTCCAGGATGATCACAGACAGTCTCAAGTTACCAATGATCGGCTCCAGGATGATCAGTCTCACGTTACCAGTGATCGGCTCCAGGATGATCACAAGACCGTCTCACGTTACCAATGATCGGCTCCAGGATGATCACAGACAGTCTCAAATTACCTGTGAGGACCGTGACAGAAGACGCCTGTGTGACACTAATCTCTTACCAAGAAGTCCCTGCAAAGTCCCACTGATAAAAAATGACATGTACTGAAGCGGATACAATTTGCCAGAAAACCCATCAACTGGCCTAAAGAGAAATAGAGAAACATGTTGTGGTCTGATGAAAGAAAAATTGTTATTGTTGGGTCCAAGGGCCGCAGACAGTGCATCAGATGACCCCCTATCTCTGCAGCCACAGTCCACTCTGAAGACCGTGAAGCATGGTGGTGAAGCATCATGATATGGGCAGGTTTATCTTACTATGGTGCCGGACCTATGGACCAGTTTGCAGATATTACAATACTTGAAGAGGTCATGTTGCCTTACACTGAAGAGGATATGCCCTTGAAATGGGGTTTCAACAAGACAATGACCCTAAACACCAGTGAACTAGCAAAATCTTGGTTCCAGTCCAGCAAAATTGAGGTTATGGAGCGGCCGGCCCAATCCCCGGACCTTAATCCGATAGAGCACTTGTGGGGTGACATCAAAAATGCCGTTTCTGAGGCAAAGCCGAAAAATGCCAGAAAATAGTGGATGTAATCCGAGCATCCTGGGCTGGAATAACAGGTGACCGGGGCCAGAAGGTGGTGACTCCATGCTACATAGATGTGAAGCTGATCTAAATAACTGCGGGCAACAACTAAATATCAGGTCAGTGATTCACAGGAAGGATAAATCCTCATAAAGAATAGAAAAGACAAAATGCCGGCACTGCTGATTATTAGAACAGACAATGGTCATTTCTTGTTATTTTTTGTGAAGTAGTTATAAATTACGGTATCTACATTTCTCTTTATATTTTTAATTAGAAAACAGCGAGCGATGGTTCCCAATGCTGGAAATAACAAGTAGGAGAAAGATTTCGTGATGTACTCGTGTTTCTGAACACACTGCTATTATTTTGAACACTACTGTACTTACCTTCTCTTCTCTGTCCTCTTCTCCTTACCCGAAGTCAAGCTCATATCTTACCCCTGTGGAAACCTCAATCCCTCACACTCTCCAACTCTGTTCTAATGCTGTCCTCCGTATCTTCACTTCTTGACATAAACTGTGACACGGCTTCCTACAATGCTACACTCACATCAGCTATTGACTCAGTCTTCCCTTCTGTTCATGGCAAAGTGCGACAAATCAATAGACAACCCTGGCACACAACCTCAATAACAAGGTTCGGCGAGTGTACAGGGTTGCAGAGCCGTGTTGCAAGAAAACAAACTCACAGGAAGACTTCACCACATTCAAAAAAGCAACTTTCACATTCAAGTCAACCCTCAAATCTGCTAAACAGGTCTACTTCACAACCCTCGTATTCTCTGTATCCCACAACCCCAAGCAGTTATTTATTAACACCTTTAACTCCTGCCTCTGCGCACCACTACCCCCACCGACCTCCCTCATCTCTGTCGACTTCGCTTTTCACTTCAACAACATGATCAATCATTTCAGGCAAGTCTTTATTACTCAACCACCACAACCCCTATGTATACCAGACCGCTACCCACCCCCACTATTCTTTCTCCCCACCATCACTGAAAGAGCGCTTACTCATCTTCTCTCCAAATCACACCTCACCACCTGTGCCCTTGACCTTATCCCACCTCCTCCCCTACCTCACCACCAGGCTTATCCCACCCCTAACCCATCTCTTCAAATTATCATTAACTTGTGATACCTTCCTTTATGCTTTCAAACATGCCACAATTACACCTATCCTGAAGAAGCCATTCCTTGACCTAACCCCTACATCCAGCTATCGGCCCATATCACTGCTCCCGTTCGCCTCCAAACTTCTTGAAAAGCACATCCACACTCTACTTTCCTCTCCCCTGTCATCTAACGTACTCTTTGACAATGTTTAACTTGGATTCCGCCCTCGTTACTCCACCAAAACTACCCTAACCAAAATCACCAATGACTTACTCTCTGCCAAAGCTAACAAACATTTCTCTATACTCCTCCTTCTAGACCTGTCCTCTGCCTTTGACACAGTTGACCACTGCCTCCTAGTACAGATACTTTCTTCCATTGGTATCGCAGACCTTGCCCTCTCTTGGATCTCCTCCTACCTCTCTAACTGCACATGTAGCATCTCCCACAATACGTCCATCTCATGCTTTCTCTGTCTGAGTCCCTCCAGGCTCTGTCTTAGGACCCCTACTCTTCTTCATGTATATCTTTGGCTTGGAACAACTCATAAATACCATCTTTATGCTGATGACACTCAGATCTACCTATCTGGCCGAGACATTACCTTTCTGGTTGCCATAATCCCGGTTTTTGACAACAAAACTTAACTCCTTCTTTCCTCCATCTCACCTACCAACCCTACCTGATCTGTCTATCACAATAAATGACACCACGCTTTCCCCTGTACCTGAATTTCGCTGCCTCTGAGTAACCCTTGACCCTGCCTTGTCCTTCAAACCACATATCCAAGCTCTCGCCACCTCCTGTCACCTCCAACTCAAAAATATTTCCAGAATCCATCCTTTCCTCAACCCTCAATCTTCTAAAATAATAGTGCCCTCATCATTACCCACCTCGGCCATAACACTATCCTCCTCTGTTGCCTTCCTGCCAAAACTATTGCAGCTCTCCAACCTGTCCTTAACTCTGCTGCATAACTAGTCCACCTTCTCCTTACTGTTCCTTCACTTCTTACTTTTGCAAATCCCTTCACTTGCTCCCAGTTTCCTTCCGCTTCACACTGCTAATTCTGACCTACAATCCTGTCCATAACCTATCTTCTCCATATATCTAACTAATCTTCCACCACATAATCTCTGGTCTTCCCATGACCTCCTTCTCTCCTCCACACTCGTAAGTTCCTCACCCAATCGCCTGCAAGGTTTCTCCCAGTTATCCACCCTTCCTGTATAATTCTGTGGCCCAACTCATCCGATTATCCCCTACATTCGGAACTTGAAAACCCATGTCTTAAGAACAATTTACAGCCTGAAATGACCACGCTGCCATCTCACCAACACCGGAGCTGCCTAATCCCCAACCTACTGTCTCCTTCCCCATCATCCTGTAGAATGTAAGCCCCCAAGGGCAGGGTCCTCTCCCTTCTGTACTGTCTGTCACTATTAGTGTGTTCATTGTAATTTCTATTTGGAATTTTTATGTAACCTCCTCATGTAGCGCACCATGGAACCAATGGTGCTATAAAAATAATAATCATAATCTCATACCTGTGACCCCCCTGGCCGAGCCTGGCCACCACTACTGCTCTATGGTGGTCAAGTACTGTGATAGATCACAAAAAAGAAGACTGAGACAAGACTTAATAGCTGTCTACAAATATCTCAAGGGCTGTCACATTGTAGATGGATCATCATAATTCTCATTTGCTCAAGGAAAAACTAGAAGCAATGGGATGAAACTGAATGGGAGGAGAAACAGATTAGATATTAGAAAAAACATTTTGATAGTGAAGGTGATCAATGAGTGGAACATGCGGCCACGGGAGGTGGCGAGTTCTCCTTCAATGGAAGTCTTCAGAGGCTGGACAGACATCTGTCTGGGATGGTTTAGTGAATCCTGCTTTGAGCCGGGGGTTGGACACGATGACCCAGGAGGTCCCTTCCAACTCTTTCATTCTATGATTCTATGACCCTTTCTTGAGTTGATGGGTTCTTCTTTTCTTTCCTGCTCAGTATGCCCGGTTGGTGGAGATCGTGGGGCAGCACGACCTTGGTGTTGGTATCACTTTAGGTGCTCATCAATCAATTGGCTTTAAAGGGATCCTCTTGTATGGCACTGAGGAGCAGAAGAAGAAGTACCTGCCGCGTCTTGCTTCAGGTGAGGATGGAGGATGAGCGCTTGGAGGATCTCCAAGTTGTGGAAGCGTTACACTAATTTTTTATCCTATTAAATGATCCAGGTGAAATTATTGCTGCGTACTGTCTCACCGAGCCAACCAGTGGATCCGATGCCGCCTCTATCAGATCCACTGCCAAGAAGAGCCCCTGTGGAAAGTTTTACACCCTGTCTGGTGGCAAGCTATGGATCAGGTGAATCCGGGAGAGAGTAAAACCCCTGAGAACAAGCAGAGATCCCCATATTACCTGCACTCTGTTGTCATGTGGGGCTGGAAATGAACAGATTATATGAGGATCTCGATGTGACCAACGGCAGTAGGATCTGGAGACACACACCCACATCATTCCCAGTTATCCCAGCCTCCACGTGACCGAAGAGATCCCCTTATTGTCCTGCCCCCAGAATAACATCTGTCTGTTGTTTTGCAGTAATGGGGGCATCGCGGAATTGTTCACAGTGTTTGCAAGAACTGAGGTTCGGGACGCAACGACCGGAGAGATGAAAGATAAGATCACGGCATTTATCGTGAAGCGAGGAGAAGGGGTGAGCAGGTGAGGATCGGGATGGCATGGTGTGGATCGGGTAGATGAGGAGCAGAATAGGATCTGGGAGGGGATGAGAAGGTGAGGATTGGGGAGGGAGAGAAGCAGGTGAGGATCGGGAAGGCATGGTGTGGAGAGGATGAGCAGAATAGGGTCTGGGAGGGGAATGAGCAGGTGTGGATCGGGGAGGGGGAATGCAGGTATGGATTGGGGAGAAGATGAGCAGAATAGGATCTGGGAGGGGAATAAGCAGGTGTGGATTGGGGAGGGAGGGAAGCAGGTGAGGACCGGGGAGGCATGGTGTGGATCGCGGAGAGGATGAGCAGAATAGGATCTGGGAGTGGATGAGAAGGTGTGGATCGGGGCGGGGGGAGAGCAGGTATGGGTTGGGGAGAAGATGAGCAGAATAGGGTCTGGGAGGGGATGAGAAGGAGAGGATGAGGGAGGGGGTTGAGAAGATGAGGATCGGGGAGTAGGGTGAGCAGGTGAAGATCAGGAAGGCAGGGTGTGGAACGTGGAGAGGATGAGCAGAATAGGGTCTGGGAGGGGATGCAAGGTGAAGCTCAGGGAGGTGGTTTGCAGGTATAGATGGTGGAGGTGGGTGAGCAGGTGAGGATCGTGGAGGTGGGAGAGCAGGTCAGAATTGCAGAAGGGGATGAACAGGTGAGGATCAGGTAGGGGGTGAGCCAAGCACGTCTGCTGCTGTGGGTCCAGAACGTCTCCCCTCTTCATGTCTTCCACTACAGCGGGCCCCCAGATAAGAAACTAGGCATTCGGGCGAGTAACACGGCTCCCGTGTACTTTGATGAGGTCCGTGTCCCTGCAGAGAATGTCCTGGGGGGCGAAGGCAACGGCTTTAAGGTGGCCATGAACATCCTGAACAATGGGCGGTTTGGGATGGCTGCGGCCATGTCTGGCACCATGAAGGGCCTGATCCAGAAAGCTGTAAGTGCACGGACCGTTACTAGAGGGGGGACAGAGCACTATGGAGTCGTGAACCATGCCTCACGCTGCAGTCCTATCTCACGTCAGGTGGAGCACGCCACAAATCGCTCCCAGTTTGGAAATAAACTTCATAACTTTGGCGTCATCCAGGAGAAGCTGGCCCGCATGGCCGTCCTGCAGTATGTGACGGAGGTAACCTGGGGCAGGATGTGAAGCGGTGTCATGGGGAAGATGCTCCATGTAATCGGCGTTGCTTTTTATTGTCTAGTCAATGGCGTACATGATCAGCGCAAACATGGACTCTGGGGCCAAGGACTTTCAGGTAGAAGCTGCCATTAGCAAAATCTTTGGCTCGGTGAGTATGACTCTCTGCTGACAATCAGTGGTCCTTGATGGTGCTCTCGCCTCCCGGCGGTCATGTCATCGGCAGCTGGATGGTTATGGTCTCTCTGACGTCCATTTTTCCCCCTCAGGAGGCGGCCTGGTCAGTGGCCGATGAATGTATCCAGATTCTGGGAGGAAACGGCTTCATGAAGGTAACGAGCACTGGTTCCTGCACTGGTGCCCGGGGTGTGAGGTAGCGCCATTTGTCGCGGGCGTGGTAATGGCGCCACACCTGACTGACCTAGGCTGCTGGTAACGCTGGTTTCTCTAATGGCCAGGACACAGGGGTGGAGCGCGTTCTCAGAGACCTGCGCATTTTCCGCATCTTTGAAGGCGCCAATGATATTCTTCGCCTCTTCGTGTCCCTGTACGGACTGCAGGTACCTCTTCCGGATGGGCGCTCTGACTGGGCGTGAACGTGAATATGTGCAGAAAGGGGGTCTGTACAACTAACTCGGCTTCGCCTAAAAGCAGAGCATTGACTAAAGGACATGCAACACTAGAACTGACAACTCTCGCCTTACTACAGAGTGCCGGGAAGGAGCTGAAGTCCCTGCAGAAAGCGCTGAGCAGCCCCCTGAGCAACACGCCACTACTGGTAAAGGAAGGTCTACGGAGAGCAAGGAGGTGAGTGGTCTGGTGGGGCTGAGAGGGGGAGACTGAGCAGATGGGACTAAAGGGTGAAGACTGTAAATGGGGCCAGGGGGCATGAGAGGCACAAGACTGAGCACATGGGACTAAAGGGTCAAGACCGTAGATGGGGCCAGGGGGGATGAAACGGGTGAGACTGAGCAGATGGGCTGAGAGGGTCGAGATAGTAGATGGAGTCAGGGCGTATGAAAGGGGCGAGACTCAGCAGATGGGACTAAAGGGTGAAGACCGTAGATGGGGCCAGGGGGGATGAGAGGTGTAAGACTGAGCAGATAGAACTAAAGGGTGAAGACTGTAGATGGGGCCAAGGACTGAGCAGATGGGACTAAAGGGTCAAGACCGTAGATGGGGCCAGGGGATGAGAAGAGCGAGACCGTAGATGAAGCCAGTGCTGAGACTGAGCAAATGAGGGGACAAGAGAGTCAAGACAGTAAATGGTGTCAGGGGATGAGAGGGGTGAGACTGAGCAGATGGGACGAGAGGGTCGAGATAGTAGAAGGTGCCAGGGGGGATGAGAGGCACAAGACTGAGCAGATGAGACTAAAGGGTCAAGATAGTAGATTGGGCCAGGGGGGATGAAAGGGGCGAGATTCAGCAGATGAGACTAGATGGTCAAGACAGTAGATGGAGTCGGGGATAAGAGGGGTGAGACTGAGCAGGTAGGACGAGAGGGTCAAGACAATAGATGGGGCCAAGGGGACGAGAACTGCAAGACTGAACAGATGGTTCAGAGTGTCGAGATAGTAGATTGGGCCAGTGGGGATTTGGGGGGTGTGAGACCGAGCAGATGGGATGAGAGGTTCACGACTGTAGATTGCGCCAGGGGGATGAGAGGGGTGAGGTGGGATAAGAGATGAGACTGAGCAGACGGGGGTACAAGACTGTCAAAACTGAGTAGACGGGGGGTACGAGAGGGGCAAGACTGAGCAAATTGGGGTACGAGAGGGGAGAGACAGCAGACGGAGGTACGAGAGGGGCGAGACTGAGCAGACGGGGGGTACGAGAGGGGCGAGACTGAGCAGACGGGGGTACGAGAGGGGTGAGACTGAGCAGACGGGGGTACGAGAGGGGTGAGACTGAGCAGACGGGGTTACGAGGGGGGTGAGACTGAGCAGACGGGGGTACAAAAAGGGTGAGACTGAGCAGATGGTACAAGAGGGGCGAGACTGAGCAGATGGGGCAACGAGAGGGGTGAGACTGAGCAGACGGAGGTACGAGAGAGGTGAGACAGCAGATGGGGGAACGAGAGGGGTGAGACTGAGCAGACGGGGGAACGAGAGGGGCGAGACTGAGCAGAGTAGACAGGTGAGATAGATCGGGTGAGAGACTGAGCAAATGAGGGGACGAGAGGGTGAAGACTGAGAAAGCAAGAAGAGTATGACGGAGTATATGGGGTGAAGCCGAGCAGATGGAGGGACGAGAGGTGAGGGGTGAGACTGGGCAGACAGGATGTGGAGGGACGAGAAGTGTGGGGTGGGACTGGGTAGACAGGATATGTAGGGACGAGAGGTTAGGGGTGGGACTGGGCAGAGCAGATGGAGGGACGAGAGGTGAGGGGTGAGACTGGGCAGACAGGATGTGGAGGGACGAGAAGTGTGGGGTGGGACTGGGCAGACAGGATATGTAGGGACGAGAGGTTAGGGGTGGGACTGGGCAGAGCAGATGGAGGGACGAGAGGTTAGGGGTGGGACTGGGCAGAGCAGATGGAGGGACGAGAGGTGAGGGGTGAGACTGGGCAGACAGGATGTGGAGGGACGAGAAGTGTGGGGTGGGACTGGGCAGACAGGCTATGTAGGGACGAGAGGTTAGGGGTGGGACTGGGCAGAGCAGATGGAGGGACGAGAGGTGAGGGGTGAGACTGGGCAGACAGGATGTGGAGGGACGAGAAGTGTGGGGTGGGACTGGGTAGACAGGATATGTAGGGACGAGAGGTTAGGGGTGGGACTGGGCAGAGCAGATGGAGGGACGAGAGGTGAGGGGTGAGACTGGGCAGACAGGATGTGGAGGGACGAGAAGTGTGGGGTGGGACTGGGCAGACAGGATATGTAGGGACGAGAGGTTAGGGGTGGGACTGGGCAGAGCAGATGGAGGGACGAGAGGTTAGGGGTGGGACTGGGCAGAGGAGATGGAGGGACGAGAGGTGAGGGGTGAGACTGGGCAGACAGGATGTGGAGGGACGAGAAGTGTGGGGTGGGACTGGGCAGACAGGCTATGTAGGAACGAGAGGTTAGGGGTGGGACTGGGCAGAGCAGATGGAGGGACGAGAGGTGAGGGGTGAGACTGGGCAGACAGGATGTGGAGGGACGAGAAGTGTGGGGTGGGACTGGGCAGACAGGATATGTAGGGACGAGAGGTTAGGGGTGGGACTGGGCAGAGCAGATGGAGGGACGAGAGGTTAGGGGTGGGACTGGGCAGAGCAGATGGAGGGACGAGAGGTGAGGGGTGAGACTGGGCAGACAGGATGTGGAGGGACGAGAAGTGTGGGGTGGGACTGGGCAGACAGGATATGTAGGGACGAGAGGTTAGGGGTGGGACTGGGCAGAGCAGATGGAGGGACGAGAGGTGAGGGGTGAGACTGGGCAGATAGGCTGTGGGTGGACGTGAAGTTAGAGACTGGAACCATACGGTTGGAAGGGTGGTGTAGAGAGGTGGGGGATGAGCAGATGTAGGTGGGGTGGACACGGTTGGAGGGGGGGATACGGGCAGAGTGTGGACAGAGTGGGGAAGGATGTGTTGGGTTCAGGTGCAGACTGTTAGTCCCCAGTGTTTTCCCTCCTGTCTGCAGGAAGGCCGGCCTGGGCACAGGGCTCACACTGAAAGGCCAGGTGCACCCGGAGGTGGAGAAGAGCGCGGAGCTGGTGAGTTGGGTGCAGGCATCGTAGTCTGTGCCGCCATATGCCATGGTGAGTAGAGTTCACGTCTGCTGCTTCACTTACACTGCAGGCAGTTGGCGCCATTGAAGATTTCGGCAGTGCTGTAGAGGAGCTGCTTATCAAGTACGGCAAGAGGATTGTGGGTAAGACGACGTCCCTGCCCCCACTGCCCGCTGTCTGTGCTGTGCCACCTGTAATGTCTCGTGCTTCTTCCAGATGAACAGTACGTGCTGCAGAGGGTGGCAGACTGCGCCATCGACCTCTACGCCATGGTGGTGGTGTTATCCAGGTGAGGACTGGCTGCAATCTGTCTGCACCCACCTGGCACACAACAGGCAACTTCTGGTCCGATAACCCATTCATTGCTCATGAAGTGTATGGACTACCTCTGCCCATTGGGGGAGCCAGCGAATGAGCGCGACTGAGGGGATCTCGCAGCATTAAGGGTTAATGTCGGAGCCACACCAGGATACGGACTTCTGCTCCGAGTTATTCCTTCTGCTTTCTCTGGCAGGTCCTCCAGTGCTCTGTCCCAGGGACTCCCAACGTCCGCTCACGAGAAGATCCTGTGTGACATCTGGTGCGCTGAAGTAAGTGAAGCCTTGTGTGACTACTTGTCTACACGCAGGATCAATGCTCACGGATCTGTGTTACAGGCGTCCACCCGCGTGCACGACAGACTGAGGACCTTACGGAGCGGAGGAACTGGAGCAACTTTATTCAGGAACCTGCGCTCCGCGTCTGCGGCCCTGGTGGAGAACGGTGGCGTGGTGGCCTCACATCCATTGGGGTTCTAGGTTTACCCTCACCATAGAAGCCTCCAGCGATTGTAACCCTGCCTTACACCAAGGTGCCAGAAATAAAGGTGTGAATGACGTCTGTGGATGTGTCCTCATTACAGCAGTCACGACATTGGAGGACAGGGTCAAAAGTATCATATTGGTTTCTTTTGATGACCTCTTGATGACCTCTTGAACGGTTTGTGTCTCGGGGTCTTTGGATCGCGGACGTTAATCTCAGGCCACTGTGATAATTAGTCGCCAGGTGAACAATTACAGGAAAACTCCTTAAGGCCATCTTCATACGTTGCAGATTTCCCTGCGGATTTTTCTGCACTAAAAACCACAGCTCTTGGCAGAAAACGCAGGTGCGGGTTTTGGTGCGTTTTTTGATGCGGTTTTTAGTGCGTTTTTTTATGCAGTTTTCTCTGCAGATTGTCTGTGTGTTTGCTAGGAAGTTTTTTTGCTAGGAAGTAAGGGTTAAAATGGCTGAAAATACCCTAACCCTAACCCTAGTTCTAACTGTAGTGGGGGGAAAAAAAAAAATTCTTTATTTTATTATTGTTACTACCTATGGGGGTGATAAAGGGGGGGGGGGTCATTTACTTTTTTTTTTTATTTTGATCACTGTGAGGTTATCACAATGATCAAAATATGCCTGGAACGAATCTGCCGGCCGGTAGATTCGGCAGGCGCACTGCGCATGCGCCCGCCATTTTGGAAGATGGTGGCGCCCAGGGAGAAGACGGACGGACACCGGGAGGCCCGGTAAGTATAAGGGGGGGAGATGAGGGCAATGGGGGGGGGGGGGAGGTGTCGGAGCACGGGGGCGGCATCGGAGCATGGGGGGGTGGGATTGAAGCACGGGGGGGCAGCCACACTGCAGCGGTTCTGCACCACAAACCGCAGAAAACCCGCAGATATTTTTTCATCTGCGGGTTTTACTGCGGGTTTGACCTCACAATGGAGGTCTATGGGTGCAGAACCGCTGCAGCTCTGCACAAAGAAGTGACATGGTCCTTCTTTTTTCCCGCAGCTATTCAGCGCGGTTTTTTTCGGGATTTTCCACAGTGTGGGCACAGCAGTTCTTGTTTTCCATAGGGTAACATTGTACTGTACCCTGCATGGAAAACAGCTGCGGACCCGCAGCGGGAAAATCGCGGCGATTCCGCAGTTAAAAACGTATAGTGTGAACATGGCTAAGAAGGACGTTCCACATTATTAAGGAGACTGGAAAAAAGGATCTTTGCTGCTGGAAAGCCTTGGACAAGGGATGAAAACATTTGATGCTTCATGGAAACTTAAGTGCGATATTATCTTCTGAAGAGATTTGTGGCGGATACAGAGCACGCTCCTATACAGAAAAGAAATTCCAAAATAATAATTTTATATAGTCCACGAATACAACCAAAATATATCACCTCCCAAAAATTCATCAGACCAAATTAGATAATAAATAATATTTTATTTATACATAATCATAATATCACCTGATTTAAAAATGGAAACTTTATTGATGCTGATATAAATAAATAAAAAATTATATTTATTATTAAAAATTTAAAACAAAAATAATTAAAATAAATATCACCGAATATGGGGGTCAACCACAAAAACGATGTATGCACAGGGCAGGGCATACTGAAACTGATTGGCACAAAATAAACTGGCAATCCGTGTACTTAATCAATGTGCATGATATATATATATATATATATAGACAAATTATACTGTGAATCACATATAATCTATTAGTAAACATTCATTACATAACCAGAATAAAAGTGCTAATAAAATAAAACCACAAATCACATACAATACAGTGAATAAATCGCGCCAACAAAGATTGAGTGCAAAAAATATGTATAAAAAGTTTTTTTGTGCAAAGTGCAACCATATATAATGGATAATTATTATTGCCTCAAACCACAATAATTAATATCAAAACCAAAATAATTTGTGCCAATCTGTCAAATATATAGATCAAGTGCCACAGAAAAGTAACCACAATACCAACCAGTATCAGGACGCCACTGCCCTGCACACACCACTCCAACGCACGTTTGGCTTTCCGCTTCGTCAGGGAGTGATGTGTGCAGGTACAGAGGCGATATATAGCAGGAGCGCAGCTGCAAACTAACAATCAGGAGACGCCATGTGTATATGGCGCCGCGACTACTCATGCAGCAAACCGCCGTCACCGAGTGCGTCACATGACACAGCGCCGCGTCTCCCAGAACCCATCAAAGGACGGAGGCAGCGCATGCGCATCATCGCACAGCAGCCATATTAGAAAAGGGAGGCTGTGTAACATAGTAACATAGTTAGTAAGGCCGAAAAAAGACATTTGTCCATCCAGTTCAGCCTATATTCCATCATAATAAATACCCAGATCTACGTCCTTCTACAGAACCTAATAATTGTATGATACAATATTGTTCTGCTCCAGGAAGACATCCAGGCCTCTCTTGAACCCCTCGACTGAGTTCGCCATCACCACCTCCTCAGGCAAGCAATTCCAGATTCTCACTGCCCTAACAGTAAAGAATCCTCTTCTATGTTGGTGGAAAAACCTTCTCTCCTCCAGACGCAAAGAATGCCCCCTTGTGCCCGTCACCTTCCTTGGTATAAACAGATCCTCAGCGAGATATTTGTATTGTCCCCTTATATACTTATACATGGTTATTAGATCGCCCCTCAGTCGTCTTTTTTCTAGACTAAATAATCCTAATTTCGCTAATCTATCTGGGTATTGTAGTTCTCCCATCCCCTTTATTAATTTTGTTGCCCTCCTTTGTACTCTCTCTAGTTCCATTATATCCTTCCTGAGCACCGGTGCCCAAAACTGGACACAGTACTCCATGTGCGGTCTAACTAGGGATTTGTACAGAGGCAGTATAATGCTCTCATCATGTGTATCCAGACCTCTTTTAATGCACCCCATGATCCTGTTTGCCTTGGCAGCTGCTGCCTGGCACTGGCTGCTCCAGGTAAGTTTATCATTAACTAGGATCCCCAAGTCCTTCTCCCTGTCAGATTTACCCAGTGGTTTCCCATTCAGTGTGTAATGGTGATATTGATTCCTTCTTCCCATGTGTATAACCTTACATTTATCATTGTTAAACCTCATCTGCCACCTTTCAGCCCAAGTTTCCAACTTATCCAGATCCATCTGTAGCAGAATACTATCTTCTCTTGTATTAACTGCTTTACATAGTTTTGTATCATCTGCAAATATCGATATTTTACTGTGTAAACCTTCTACCAGATCATTAATGAATATGTTGAAGAGAACAGGTCCCAATACTGACCCCTGCGGTACCCCACTGGTCACAGCGACCCAGTTAGAGACTATACCATTTATAACCACCCTCTGCTTTCTATCACTAAGCCAGTTACTAACCCATTTACACACATTTTCCCCCAGACCAAGCATTCTCATTTTGTGTACCAACCTCTTGTGCGGCACGGTATCAAACGCTTTGGAAAAATCGAGATATACCACGTCCAATGACTCACCGTGGTCCAGTCTATAGCTTACCTCTTCATAAAAACTGATTAGATTGGTTTGACAGGAGCGATTTCTCATAAACCCATGCTGATATGGAGTTAAACAGTTATTCTCATTGAGATAATCCAGAATAACATCCCTCAGAAACCCTTCAAATATTTTACCAACAATAGAGGTTAGACTTACTGGCCTATAATTTCCAGGTTCACTTTTAGAGCCCTTTTTGAATATTGGCACCACATTTGCTATGCGCCAGTCCTGCGGAACAGACCCTGTCGCTATAGAGTCACTAAAAATAAGAAATAATGGTTTATCTATTACATTACTTAGTTCTCTTAGTACTCGTGGGTGTATGCCATCCGGACCCGGAGATTTATCTATTTTAATCTTATTTAGCCGGTTTCGCACCTCTTCTTGGGTTAGATTGGTGACCCTTAATATAGGGTTTTCATTGTTTCTTGGGATTTCACCTAGCATTTCATTTTCCACCATGAATACCGTGGAGAAGAAGGTGTTTAATATGTTAGCTTTTTCCTCGTCATCTACAACCATTCTTTCCTCACTATTTTTTAAGGGGCCTACATTTTCAGTTTTTATTCTTTTACTATTGATATAGTTGAAGAACAGTTTGGGATTAGTTTTACTCTCCTTAGCAATGTGCTTCTCTGTTTCCTTTTTGGCAGCTTTAATTAGTTTTTTAGATAAAGTATTTTTCTCCCTATAGTTTTTTAGAGCTTCAATGGTGCCATCCTGCTTTAGTAGTGCAAATGCTTTCTTTTTACTGTTAATTGCCTGTCTTACTTCTTTGTTTAGCCACATTGGGTTTTTCCTATTTCTAGTCCTTTTATTCCCACAAGGTATAAACCGCTTACACTGCCTATTTAGGATGTTCTTAAACATTTCCCATTTATTATCTGTATTCTTATTTCTGAGGATATTGTCCCAGTCTACCAGATTAAGGGCATCTCTAAGCTGGTCAAACTTTGCCTTCCTAAAGTTCAATGTTTTTGTGACTCCCTGACAAGTCCCCCTAGTGAAAGACAGGTGAAACTGTACAATATTGTGGTCGCTATTTCCTAAATGCCCAACCACCTGCAGATTTGTTATTCTGTCAGGTCTATTAGATAGTATTAGGTCTAAAAGTGCTGCTCCTCTGGTTGGATTCTGCACCAATTGTGAAAGATAATTTTTCTTGGTTATTAGCAGAAACCTGTTGCCTTTATGGGTTTCACAGGTTTCTGTTTCCCAGTTAATATCCGGGTAGTTAAAGTCCCCCATAACCAGGACCTCATTATGGGTTGCAGCTTCATCTATCTGCTTTAGAAGTAGACTTTCCATGGTTTCTGTTATATTTGGGGGTATGTAACAGACCCCAATGAGAATTTTGTTACCATTTTTCCCTCCATGAATTTCGACCCATATGGACTCGACATCCTCATTTCCTTCGCTAATATCCTCCCTTAAAGTGGACTTTAGACAAGACTTTACATAGAGACAAACCCCTCCTCCTCTCCAATTTTTACGATCCTTTCTAAACAGACTGTAACCCTGTAAGTTAACTGCCCAGTCATAGCTTTCATCTAACCATGTCTCGGTTATTCCCACTATGTCAAAGTTACCTGTAGATATTTCTGCTTCTAGTTCTTCCATCTTGTTTGTCAGGCTTCTGGCGTTTGCGAGCATGCAGTTTAGAGGATTTTGTTTTGTTCCAATCTCCTCACTGTGGATTGTTTTAGAAATGTTCTTACCTCCCTTCTGAGTATGTTTTCCTGGGTCGTCTTTGTTCGAGTCTAATGTTTTTCTTCCCGTCCCCTCTTCTTCTAGTTTAACGCCCTCCTGATGAGTGTAGCGAGTCTTCTGGCGAATGTGTGTTTCCCAGGTTTGTTGAGGTGTAGTCCGTCTCTGGCGAGGAGTCCATCATACCAGTAATTCACACCGTGGGTAATGCTGGGATTCCCCATATAACCACCACAGTCACCAAGACAGGGATCAGGGAATGCACACCGATCGCGGAAAAGAACACCATCGGCAGCACCCCACCGAAAACCCACCAAAAGACAGCAGCCGTCTCCGAGCATCACATAACTCACATAATATTAAAGAAAATTTGTTTGCAAAACTATATTCTACCAATATCAATAATAAAATATGCACTTTATACTCAACCTTTAAGAAATTATTATATATATATGCGCATAATAATAAAATAGGTTTAAATAAAAAGTATATGATAAAAAAAATATATACACAACCTATACATACAAAAAATCATATATACTAACCACAAAAATAATAATAAAAATTAATAAAAAAATGATAATGAAAAAATATATATATACATATGCGTACATACACATGAACATATCAAACAAACCCTTAAACTAATAATCTCCCAAACTAATATAATATGAATATAAAATAATACACACTCATACATATCAGTGCCATACCCCAACCTCCATTATTACGAACCACCCAAGCTGAATAATATTGACTAAAAAACTACAGAAAGCTAGAAAAACCCCACTGTTCATTCAAATCCCTGGGATCCATGCTTTGTAGACGTGTAATCCACGTACACGCTTTCTGCGCCAAAATACGATTAAAATCCCCTTTTCTATTACCCACCTGTATACGATGTATACAAAGCATGGATCCCAGGGGTATGAATGAACAGTTGGGTTTTTCTAGTTTTCTGTAGTTTTTTTAGTTGGCTTGGGTGGTTCGTAATAATGGAGGTTGGGGTATGGCACTGATATATATGAGTGTGTATATTATATTTTATATTCATATAATATTAGTTTGGGAGATTATTAGTTCAAGTTTTTTTTATATGTTCATGTGAATGTATGCATATGTACCGTATATATTTTTTTTCATTATCTTTTTTTATTATAATTATTATTTTTGTTGTTAGTATACACTGTGTTCCAAATTATTATGCAAATTGGATTTAAGTCATAAAGATTTAATTCTTTTGTTTTTCAAATAAACTCGTGGATGGTATTGTGTCTCAGGGCTCAATGGATCACTGAAATCAATCTTAACCCCTTCATGACCCAGCCTATTTTGACCTTAATGACCTGGCCGTTTTTTGCAATTCTGACCAGTGTCCCTTTATGAGGTAATAACTCAGGAACGCTTCAACGGATCCTAGCGGTTCTGAGATTGTTTTTTCGTGACATATTGGGCTTCATGTTAGTGGTAAATTTAGGTCAATAAATTCTGCGTTTATTTGTGATAAAAACGGAAATTTGGCGAAAATTTTGAAAATTTCGCAATTTTCACATTTTGAATTTTTATTCTGTTAAACCAGAGAGTTATGTGACACAAAATAGTTAATAAATAACATTTCCCACATGTCTACTTTACACCAGCACAATTTTGGAAACAACATTTTTTTTTGCTAGGAAGTTATAAGAGTTAAAATTTGACCAGCGATTTCTCATTTTTACAACGAAATTTACAAAACCATTTTTTTTAGGGACCACCTCACATTTGAAGTCAGTTTGAGGGGTCTATATGGATGAAAATACCCAAAAGTGACACCATTCTAAAAAATGCACCCCTCAAGGTGCTCAAAACCACATTCAAGAAGTTTTTTAACCCTTCAGGTGCTTCACAGCAGCAGAAGCAACATGGAAGGAAAAAATGAACATTTAACTTTTTAGTCACAAAAATTATCTTTTAGCAACATTTTTTTTATTTTCCCAATGGTACAAGGAGAAACTGAACCACGAATGTTGTTGTCCAATTTGTCCTGAGTACGCTGATACCTCATATGTGGGGGTAAACCACTGTTTGGGCGCACGGCAGGGCTTGGAAGGGAAGGAGCGCCATTTGACTTTTTGAATGAAAAATTGGCTCCACTCTTTAGCGGACACCATGTCACGTTTGGAGAGCCCCCGTGTGCCTAAAAATTGGAGCTCCCCCACACGTGACCCCATTTTGGAAACTAGACGCCCCAAGGAACTTATCTAGATGCATAGTGAGAACTTTGAACCCCCGGGGGCTTCACAAATTGATCCGTAAAAATGAAAAAGTACTTTTTTTTCACAAAAAAATTCTTTTAGCCTCAATTTTTTTCATTTTCACATGGGCAACAGGATAAAATGGATCCTAAAATTTGTTGGGCAATTTCTCATGAGTACACCGATACCTCACATGTGGAGGTAAACCACTGTTTGGGCACATGGTAAGGTTCGGAAGGGAAGGAGCGCCATTTGACTCTTTGAATGAAAAATTATCTCCATCGTTAGCGGATACCATGTCGTGTTTGGAGAGCCCCCGTGTGCCTAAACATTGGAGCTCCCCCACAAATGACCCCATTTTGGAAACTAGACCCCCCAAGGAACTTATCTAGATGCATATTGAGCACTTTAAACCCTCAGGTGCTTCACAAATTGATCTGTAAAAATGAAAAAGTACTTTTTTTTTCACAAAAAAATTCTTTTCGCCTCAGTTTTTCATTTTCACATGGGCAATAGGATAAAATGAATCCTAAAATTTGTTGGGCAATTTCTCCCGAGTACGCCGATACCTCATATGTGGGGGTAAACCACTGTTTGGGCACACGGCAGGGCTCGGAAGGGAAGGCGCGCCATTTGACTTTTTGAATGGAAAATTAGCTCCAATTGTTAGCGGACACCATGTCGCGTTTAGAGAGCCCCTGTGTGCCTATGCATTGGAGCTCCCCCACAAGTGACCCCATTTTGGAAACTAGACCCCCCAAGGAACTTATCTAGATGCATATTGAGCACTTTAAACCCCCAGGTGCTTCACAGAAGTTTATAATGCAGAGCCATGAAAATAAAAAATAATTTTTCTTTCCTCAAAAATGATTTTTAGCCTGGAATTTCCTATTTTGCCAAGGGTAATAGGAGAAATTGGACCGCAAATGTTGTTGTCCAGTTTGTCCTGAGTACGCTGATACCCCATATGTGGGGGTAAACCACTGTTTGGGCGCACGGCAGGGCTCGGAAGGGAAGGCACGCCAATTGGCTTTTTAAATGGAAAATTAGCTCCAATCATTAGCGGACACCATGTCACGTTTGGAGAGCCCCTGTGTGCCTAAACATTGGAGATCCCCCACATATGACCCCATTTTGGAAACTAGACCCCCAAAGGAACTAATCTAGATGTGTGGTGAGGACTTTGAACTTCCAAGTGCTTCACAGAAGTTTATAACGCAGAGCCATGAAAATAAAATAAAAATTTTATTTTCTCTAAAATGATTTTTTAGCCTGCAATTTATTATTTTCCCAAGGGTAACAGGAGAAATTTGACCCCAAAAGTTGTTGTACAGTTTCTCCTGAGTACGCTGATACCCCATATGTGGGGGTAAACCACAGTTTGGGCACATGTCGGGGCTCGGAAGTCAAGTAGTGACATTTTGAAATGCAGACTTTGATGGAATGCTCTGCGGGCGTTACGTTGCGTTTGCAGAGCCCCTGATGTGGCTAAACAGTAGAAACCCCCCACAAGTGACCCCATTTTAGAAACTAGACCCCGAAAGGAACTTATCTAGATGTGAGGTGAGCACTTTGAACCCCCAAGTGCTTCACAGAAGTTTATAACACAGAGCAGTGAAAATAATAAATACGTTTTCTTTCCTCAAAAATAATTTTTTAGCCCAGAATTTTTTATTTTCCCAAGGGTTACAGGAGAAATTGGAACCCAAAAGTTGTTGTCCAGTTTCTCCTGAGTACGCTGATACCCCATATGTGGGGGTAAACCACTGTTTGGGCACACGTCGGGGCTCAGAAGGGAAGTAGTGACTTTTGAAATGCAGACTTTGATGGAATGGTCTGCGGGCGTCACGTTGCGTTTGCAGAGCCCCTGGTGTGCCTAAACAGTAGAAACCCCCCACAAGTGACCCCATTTTGGAAACTAGACCCCCCAAGGAACTTATCTAGATATGTGGTGAGCACTTTGAACCCCCAAGTGCTTCACAGACGTTTACAACGCAGAGCCGTGAAAATAAAAAATCATTTTTCTTTCCTCAAAAATGATGTTTTAGCAAGCAATTTTTTATTTTCTCAAGGGTAACAGGAGAAATTGGACCCCAGTAATTGTTGCCCAGTTTGTCCTGAGTACGCTGATACCCCATATGTGGGGGTAAACCACTGTTTGGGCACATGTCGGGGCTCGGAAGTCAAGTAGTGACGTTTTGAAATGCAGACTTTGATGGAATGGTCTGCGGGCGTCACGTTGCGTTTGCAGAGCCCCTGGTGTGCCTAAACAGTAGAAACCCCCCACAAGTGACCCCATTTTGGAAACTAGACCCCCCAAGGAACTTATCTAGATATGTGGTGAGCACTTTGAACCCCCAAGTGCTTCACAGACGTTTACAACGCAGAGCCGTGAAAATAAAAAATCATTTTACTTTCCTCAAAAATGATGTTTTAGCAAGCAATTTTTTAATTTCTCAAGGGTAACAGGAGAAATTGGACCCCAGTAATTGTTGCCCAGTTTGTCCTGAGTACACTGATACCCCATATGTGGGGGTAAACCACTGTTTGGGCACACGTCGGGGCTCGGAAGGGAAGGAGCACCATTTGACTTTTTGAATAAAAGATTGGCTGGAATCAATGGTGGCGCCATGTTGCGTTTGGAGACCCCCTGATGTGCCTAAACAGTGGAAACACCTCAATTCTTACGCCAACACACCCCTAACCCTTATCCCAACTGTAGCCGTAACCCTAACCACAACCCTAACCGCAACACACCCCTAACCACAACCCTAACCCCAACACACCCCTAACCCTAACCACAACCCTAATTCCAACCCAACCCTAACCCTAAGGCTATGTACCCACGTTGCGGATTCGTGTGAGATTTTTCCGCACCATTTTTAAAAAAATCCGCGGGTAAAAGGCACTGCGTTTTACCTGCGGATTTCACCTGCGGATTCCACCTGCGGATTCCTATTGAGGAATAGGTGTAAAACGCTGCGGAATCCGCACAAAGAATTGACATGCTGCGGAAAATACAACGCAGCGTTTCCGTGCGGTATTTTCCGCACCATGGGCACAGCGGATTTGGTTTTCCATAGGTTTACATGGTACTGTAAACCTGATGGAACACTGCTGCGGATCCGCAGCGGCCAATCCGCTGCGGATCCGCAGCCAAATCCGCACCGTGTGCACATAGCCTAATTCTAAAGGTATGTGCACACGCTTTGGAAAACGCTGCGGATCCGCAGCAGTTTCCCATGAGTTTACATTTCAATGTAAACCTATGGGAAACAAAAATCGCTGTACACATGCTGCGGAAAAACTGCACGGAAACGCAGCGGTTTACATTCCGCAGCATGTCACTTCTTTCTGCGGATTCCACAGCGGTTTTACAACTGCTCCAATAGAAAATCGCAGTTGTAAAACCGCAGTGAAATGCGCAGAAAAACCGCGGTAAATCTGCCATAAATCCGCAGCGGTTTAGCACTGCGGATTTATCAAATCCGCTGCAGAAAAATCCGCAGAGGACCAGAATACGTGTGCACATACCGAAACCCTAATCCTAACCCCTACCCCTAACCCTACCCCTAACCCTAACCCTACCCCTAACCCTAACCCTACCCCTACCCCTAACCCTACCCCTAACCCTAACCCTACCCCTAACCCTACCCCTAACCCTAACCCTAACCCTAGTTCTAACTCCAACCTTAGTGAAAAAAAAAAAAATTCTTTATTTTATTATTGTCCCTATCTATGGGGGACAAATGGGGGGGGTCATTTACTGTTTTTTTTATTTTGACCACTGTGATAGATTATATCACAGTGATCAAAATTCACATTGGAACGAATCTGCCGGCCGGCAGATTCGGCGGGCGCACTGCGCATGCGCCCGCCATTTTGGAACATGGCGGCGCTCGGGGAAGAAGACTGACGGACCCCGCCAGGATCGGTAAGTATAAGGGGGGGAGATCAGGGCACAGGGGGGGGAGATCAGGGCACGGGGGGGCGTCGGAGCATGGGGGAGAGTGATCGGTGTGCGGGCGGGTGGATCGGTGTGCAGGGGGGGGGGGATCGGTGTGCAGGGGGGGTGGTTCGGAGCACGGGGGGGGATCGGAGTGCGGGGGGGTTTGATTGGAGCACGGGGGGGTGTGATTGGAGCACGGGGGAGCGGACAGGAGGACAGGAGAGCGGAGCACAGGACGGAGGAGAGCGGGCCACAGATCGGGGGGCTGGGGGGGCGATCGGAGGGGTGGGGTGGGGGCACATTAGTATTTCCAGCCATGGCCGATGATATTGCAGCATCGGCCATGGCTGGATTGTAATATTTCACCATTTTTTTAGGTGAAATATTACAAATCGCTCTGATTGGCAGTTTCACTTTCAACAGCCAATCAGAGCGATCGTAGCCACGAGGGGGTGAAGCCACCCCCCCTGGGCTAAACTACCACTCCCCCTGTCCCTGCAGATCGGGTGAAATGGGAGTTAACCCTTTCACCCGATCTGCAGGGACGCGATCTTTCTGTGACACAGCATATGCGTCACAGGTCGGATTGGCACCGACTTTCATGACGCATACGCTGTGTCACAGGTCGGGAAGGGGTTAAACACGTGATAATTCATTTTCCAGGTGATTCTAATTAAAGGAAAATTACTTAAAAATTATGTTCCACATTATTACACAGGCCACAGGTTTCAAGTAATATGGGAACTAAAAAGGATCTCTCTGCTGCTGAAAAGCGTTAAATAGTGCAATGCCTTGGATAAGGTATGAAAACATTAGATATTCCACGAAAACTTAAGAGTGGTCATCATACTGTGAAGAGATTTGTGACTGAAACAGAGCACAGGCAGAGTTCATGCAGAAAAAGGCATAATGAGGAAGTTTTCTGCCAGACAAATTCATGGGATTAAGAGAGCAGCTGCCAAAATGCCATTACAAAGCATCAGACAGTTATTTGAAGCTGCTGGTGCCTCTGGAGTCCCTCAAACCTCAAGGTGTAGGATCCTTCAAAGGCTTGCTGTGGTGCATAAACCTAATATTCAGCCACCTTTAAACAGTGTTCAGAAGCAGAAATTATTAAAGTGGGCCCAGACATACATGAAGACTAATTTCCAAACAGTCTTGTTTACTGATGAGTGTCAAGCAACCCTGGATGGTCCAGATGGATGGAGTAGTGGATGGTTGGTGGATGGCCACCATGTCGCAACAAGGCTGCAACGTCAGCAAGGAGGTGGATAAATCATGTTTTGGGCCGGAATCATGGGGAGACAGCTGGTAGGGCCCTTTAAGGTTCCTGAAGATGTGAAAATGACCTCTGTAAAGTATGTAGAGTTTCTGACTGACAACTTTCTTCCATGGTCTAAAAGCATAACCGTGCCTTCAGGAGCAAAATCATCTTCATGCTGACAATGCCCCATCTCCTGCTGCAAATAATACCTCTGAGTCATTGGTTGCTATGGGCATAAAAAGAGATAAACTCATGGTGCGGCCGCCATCTTCTCCTGACCTCAACCTTATAGAGAACCTTTGGAGAATCATCCAGCACAAGATCTATGATGGTGGGAGGCCGTTCACATCAAAACAGCAGCTCTGGGAGGCTATTCTGACTTCATGAAAGAAATACAAGGAGAAACTCTCCAAAAACTCACAAGTTCAATGGATGCAAGAATTGTGAAGGTGATATCAAAGAAGGGTCCTATGATAACATGTAACTTGGCCTGTTAGGAGGTTTTGGAGTTAATAGTAGAGTTGAGCGGTGTTTGAGTCAAACTGGTCGCCAATCTCAAATTCGAGCTGTTTTGGGCGGTGTTCGAGTCGTTCGACGAACCCGAACAATTTGCTTAACATTCAGCTGTTCGAGTTTCTGTTCCATAACTGTTCGTTCACCAAAATCCTTGCTTAATTTGCACATTAAAAGTGTTTATCATTGTTAATAGACTGTTTCCGTGTATAGGGGGCGGGGGATAGATCTGTCCTGAAATAACGCCGACCTCCATTTTTTCCCCCCCCCCCCGCATTTACAGTGGGGCGGTGCAGTCTCTCAGCCTATCAGCAGTGCACACACACAGCAATGTGCATGGGATGCTCACAAGCATGGGCATGTGTCATTGGCTGTGTATGTCACATGTCCTTGCCCTATAAGAACCAGCCATTTGCTTCGTCGTCGCCATTTCCTCACTGCTGCAGCTTAGTGTTAGACGGCACCGCTGCTGCTGTGGCCGCTATACAGACTAAGAATGTTTTTTTTTGGAGCGAATTGTCAGGGAGATAGGTTTAGGGAGTCGGGACTAGTTGTAATATCAGCCCTTTTCAGGGTAAGTTACAGCAGTTCATAGCACTGTTTGCCAGGCAGGTCTGTGCCAGTGCTGTGCAAGTGTTTGTCACAGCATTTGGTGTAATCTAGATCAGCCAATCCTTTTGGGCTAGTAGCATTGTCTGATAGTCATCTGAGTAGCCCACCTGTGAAGCTAGCTACACCGCCTGTGTATCTAAATTTTTACTGCACCTAATCCACTATCCTAATCCAATTATTAGTTTAGGGCCTAGGAGCAGTATCTGCACGTCAGCAGAGTAGCCAGCCTGTGAAGCTAGCTACACCGCCTGTGTTTCTCTATTTTTACTGCATCTAATCCAGTTAAAGGGAACCTGTCACCCCGTTTTTTCAAGAAGAGCTAAAAATAGCGTTAAATAGGGGCAGAGCTGTGCTTTACATTAGTGTATTTTGGAGCCTTTATTCCCCACCTATGCTGCCGAAATACCTTTGTAAAGTCGCCGTTTTGGGCTGTCACTCACGCTGGTCAGGTCATATGGGCGTGGTGACAGCGCTGTTTCTCCCCCAGATCTCCGTTGGTGGCGTAGTGGTGTGCGCATGTCCAAGTGGCGAATCCACTGCGCAGCTTCAAGGAAAATATCTGCGCTATTCAGCCGTTTATCGGTGGGCGCGGCCATCTTTGTGAGGCTGCGCGTGCGCAGATGGTTCTTCTCGGCTTCCCGGGGCTTCAGGAAAATGGCCGTGGGATGCCGCGTGTGCGCAGATGGAGATCGCGGCGGCCATTTTCCTGCAGCCGAGATGCGAACTCTGCTTCAGGAAAATGGCCGTCGAGATTGCCATCTGTGCACGCGCGGCATTCCGCGGCCATTTTCCTGAAGCCCCGGGAAGCCGAGAAGAACCATCTGAGCACGCGAGGCCTCACAAAGATGGCCGCGCCCACCGATAAACGGCTGAATAGCGCAGATCGCGCTATTTTCCTTGAGAAACTCTGTGTGACAGGGTGCATTTCACCACAGACACTTGGACGAGTAGACATGGACAGGGGCGTTACATGTCGGTGACTGGGCACTGGGTAACTACGGCAACATCAGGAGAATGGGCTGCTGTCCAAGTCTTGTCGTCCCCACGAGTTGCTCGTCGATCCTCTGTATCTAGAAGTTCCTCCACTGCTTCTGCCTCCTCAACCTCCTCTCGGTCCTCCACCTACACCCAAAGCCTGTCTGGTAATGCAACCCACGTTGTAACTGCGCAGAAGGAATCCTGCACACCTCCTCACTATGCTGTCACCAGGGCTCAACGGCATCAGGTAGTTTTTACATTGAAATGTCTGGGAAATGTGAGTCACACAGCTGAGGAGTTGTGGTCAGCTCTGGAGACCGAGTTCCATCAATGGTTGTCTCCACTCAACCTGCAGCCAGGGAAGGCTGTGTGCGACAATGCTGCAAACCTGGGTGCGGCCCTTCCCCGGGGCAATGTCACACACGTGCCTTGTATGGCTCACGTTTTGAACCTGGTTGTCCAGCAATTTTTATCCCACTATCTTGGGCTTCTGCAGAGGGCACGGTTGCTGTGTGCTCACTTCCGCCGTTCGCATCCCGCAGCTCGACGACTTGCATCTCTACAGAAGTCGTTGGACCTGCCAGTTCGCCAGCTGAAATGCGATGTGCCCACACGGTGGAATTCAACTCTGCACATGTAGCAGCGACTGTGGCAGCACCGACGAGCCCTGGTGCAATACGTTATGATGTATAGCCTGGGCCAACGAGATCAAAAGGTGGGGCAAATCACGCTGCAGGAGTCGTCTCAGATCAGGGACCTATGCACCCTTCTGCACAGTTTTGAAATGGCAACGAAGATGTTTAGTGCTGACGATGCCATTATCGGCATGACCATTCCGGTGATTTACATGCTGGAGCACACCTTACACAGTGTTTGGAGTCAGGTGGTGGAACAAGAGGAGGAGGAACATCTCACCAAGGTCAAGAAGGTTGGCAGCACCAAGGCGGCTGGCATTGGAGGCTGGGGGAGAGGGATTACCGAGGGCGCATGGTAGCAGCCAAACTGTTGAGGAAGGTGCAGGAGGTGAGGAAGAAGTGGAGGACGAACTGGCGCTGGGCATGGAAGACTCATCAGATGAGGGAGACCTTGATCAAATTTCTGTTGTGCGAGGTTGGGGGGAGAGGGCAGACGAAGGAAGCATGATTCTCACCTCGCCAGCACCAAGACGACAAAGATTTGGTCCTCCTGGATGCGCAAGACAAGTGCCTTCTTGCTGCACTACCTGCAACATGACCCTCGGATTGTCAGAATCCGAAGTAATGCCAACTACTGGGTTGTCACACTCTTAGATCCCCGGTACAAAAGCAAATTTGGCAAAATAATTCCTGCCATAGAAAGGGATTCACGCATGCATGAGTATCAGCAGAGACTGTTACAGAATCTAACATCTGCTTTTCCACAAAACACCACTGGTGCACGTAGTGAATCTCTGAGTTCTAACTTGCCAACCGTGGGACTATCGAGTCATCACTCAAACCGTAACAGTAACATCGTATCTGGTAGTAACAGCAACTTTTTCCAATCGTTTCAAGATTTTTTTATACCATCCTTTGCAAGGTCACAGGAGACAAGAAGTCTGACGCACAGCCAACGCCTAGAGAGGATGGTACAAGAGTATCTCCAAGTTAACATCGATGCCATGACTGTGGAACTGGACCCTTGCTCATTTTGGGCTTCCAATCTTGAAAAATGGCCTGAGCTCACCACTCACGCCTTGGAGATCTTGTCGTGCCCCGCAGCCAGCATTCTCTCTGAACGTGTGTTCAGCGCTGCTGGTGGTGTGCTGACAGATAAGCGCACACGGCTGTCCAGTGACAATGTAGACAGACTAAAGGTACCGTCACACTAAGCGACGCTGCAGCGATACCGACAACGATCCGGATCGCTGCAGCGTCGCTGGAGAGCTGTCACACAGACCGCTCTCCAGCGACCAACGATCCCGAGGTCCCCGGTAACCAGGGTAAACATCGGGTTACTAAGCGCAGGGCCGCGCTTAGTAACCCGATGTTTACCCTGGTTACCATCCTAAAAGTAAAAAAACAAACGCTACATACTTACCTACCGCTGTCTGTCCCCGGCGCTCTGCTTCTCTGCTCTGGCTGTGAGCGCCGGGCTGCCGGAAAGCAGAGCGGTGACGTCACCGCTCTGCTTTCCGGCCGCTGTGCTCACAGCCAGACCAGAGAAGCAGAGCGCCGAGGACAGACAGCGGTAAGTATGTAGCGGTTGTTTTTTTTTACTTTAACGATGGTAACCAGGGTAAACATCGGGTTACTAAGCGCGGCCCTGCGCTTAGTAACCCGATGTTTACCCTGGTTACCAGCGAAGACTTCGCTGAATCGGTGTCACACACGCCGATTCAGCGATGTCTACGGGGAGTCCAGCGACGAAACAAAGTTCTGGACTTTCTTCCCCGACCAGCGACAGCACAGCAGGGGCCTGATTGCTGCTGCCTGTCACACTGGACGATATCGCTAGCGAGGACGCTGCAACGTCACGGATCGCTAGCGATATCGTCTAGTGTGACGGTACCTTTACGTTCATCAAGATGAACAAATCCTGGATCCGCAAGGACTTTTCTACCCCTGTGTCATCTTGGGGAGACTAAAAGCTTGATGATTTTTCAAAATCACCTCACCAACCGTTTTAAAAAAACTCTGGCGAAATTGATGCCACTTAAGTGGTGTCTGTGGCCGAATTTTTGAAAAAAATGGAGACTCTTTTATTTAGTCCCCTTGCTGAGTTTTACATGACGTTGCCATCGTCAATTCCAGGTGGGTGGGGTCGTCTGCAGAGTTGTTTCCTCATACTATGGCCTGGGATTCAGAGGTCTGCTCCAAAGCTTCATTGTCTGCTAGTCAGCAGAGTAGCCCAGCCACCCACCACCTGTTTACCTAAGTACTATTTATAACGGCATCTGGACCAGGAAATCCTTTTGGGCCTAATAGAATTTGGTGCAACTCAGCAGCGTACCCCACCCATGATTAAGGGAGCTTAGTCTCCAGAAACGCGTTGAGATTCTTACCCATATGGTTCGAGCTGAGGTCTGTATCCTCTATGTTCAAAGTTTGTGAATAAAGAAAACTTTTTTTTACGGATTTGGTGAAGCTGGACATTCTTTTCTTTTTTGGACTCAGCAGAGTACCCCACCCATGAAGCAAGCTACACCGCCTGTTTACCTAAGTACTATTTTTTAACGGCATCTGGCCCAGGAAATCCTTTTGGGCCTAGTAGCAATTTCTGCTACTCAGCAGAGTACCCCACCCATGAAGCAAGCTACCCCGCCTTCTTCCTTTCTCAATCTAACCCCTCGGCTCTGGGGTGTCCACTCTCCCTCTAGCTCTCTCCTTCTCACAGGTGGATTACCGCGTGTTTTCACATTGTGGTGAATCTTTTGGGCCCAGGCATAAGAAGTCTTCGAGGTAATGGATAATATGTGCCGCCTTACAAAGGTCCATGACGACACATTCGAGGAAGCAACTAAACGCCTCAAATAGTGAGCAGGATATGGAGCACCCCATGGGCAAACAGCGATCTATGTAGTATGCTCCTTCACATAAGCAGCCCAATGGGAGGACACTATTCGGAGGCACAGGTAGTAACCGGAACACCCCCTCAATGTCTGTTTTGGCCATTAGGGTGCCCGTTACCAACTTCTTCACCCGCCTGATTGCCTCGTCAAAGGAGGTACAGTACATAGTACAGTACTTGGTTCTGTGTCGATGTTGTCGTTTACTGACCTGCCCCTTGGATATGACAAATGGTGGATTAGTCTGAATGTATTGGGTTCATTTTTTGGCACAACTCCCAACGGGGGGTACCACTACATCTTCTAAGGAAAGTGTTCTGAATGGACCCGCAGCCATTCTACCTAAAGATATTTTTTTTTTTTTTTTTGTCAAGACGTCTGGGTGTTGGTAGAGTGATTTTAGATATTTACTCCAGCCTTTCTTGACTTTAGAAGGGCATGACATGCCTATATCTGTGTCTCCTCCTCCTTTTACTCCTCCACCTCTTTTCTTTTCGCATTACTATATGTTTGTTGTGTCTTCTGAGCAGTTTGTCAGCTTTTGGACACCTTTTAAGGTATTTTCTATGTGTTTTCCATGTGTTTGTATGTGTTTGTGTTCGCCTGCCATTGGTTTCAATGGGGTTCGACGAACAATTCTTTGAACACGTCCCTGTTCGACGAACCGAACCCGAACACTAGGGAGGTGGCTCATCTCTAGTTAATAGCTTTTTTGTTCAGTGAATGTGACCTCCTAATGCTGCAAATTCCACAAATGAGACTTTTCAGTTCTTTATATCAAATGTATAGAAATTCTACTGGGCCTAATAATTTGGAGCAGTGCATTTTGAGTTTTTATTCATTTTGGAGATTATACTGTTATCATTGGGAGGTTTCTTCAATAAAATTCAATGTATTCTCTAACGGGTGATGACTTTTATTAGACTGACTGTCATTTGCACCGACCATTTAGGAAAATCCGAAAAAAATATCATTTGCATAATAATTTGGAACACAGTGTATATGATTTTTTTGTATGTATAGGTTGTGTATATATATATTTTTTATCATATACTTTTTATTTAAACCTATTTTAATATGCGCATATATATAATAATTTCTTAAAGGTTGAGTATAAAGTGTATATTTTATTATTGATATTGCTAGAATATAGTTTTGCAAACAAATTTTCTTTAATATTATTTGAGTTATGTGATGCTCAGAGACGGCTGCTGTCTTTTGGTGGGTTTTCGGTGGGGTGCCGCCGATGGTGTTCTTTTCCGCGATCGGTGTGCATTCCCTGTCTTGGTGACTGTGGTGGTTATATGGGGAATCCCAGCATTACACAGCCTCCCTTTTCTAATATGGCTGCCGTGCGATGCGCATGCGCTGTCTCCGTCCTTTGATGGGTTCTTTTTACTAATATCTAATCTGTATCTTCTCCCTTTCAGTTTCATCCCATTGTTTCTCGTGTTTCCATGTGTAGATGAGAATAATGATGATCCTTCTACAATGTGACAGACCTCCAGATATTTGTAGACACCTATTAAGTCTCCTCTTGTCCTTATTTTGAGAACCTTTGGGGTATCCTTAGCAGAAGATTTATCAGGGTGGGGGGCCGATCATATCAGAACAGCAGCTCTGGGAGCGATTCTGACATCCGGCAAAGAAATTCAAGCAGAAATTTTCCTTAAACTCACAAGTTCGATGGAGGCAGAATTGTGAAGGTGAAATCGCAGAAGCTCGGATGTTACATGGACTCGGCCTAGTAGGAGGTTTGTAATTAGTTACAAGCGAATATACTCGTTGCTCGGGTTTTCCCCACCACGCTCAGGTCTCCGAGTAAGGTTTTCCTTACCTCAGCTGAATGATTTACATCTGATAGCCAGCATAAGTACATGTGGGGGTTGCCAGGGAATCCCCACATGTAATCAGCCTGGGTAACAGATGTAAATCATTCAGATGAGGTGATGAAAACTAAATCTCCGAGCACTAAAAAAGTACTCAGAGGACATCCGAGCGTGCTCTGGGAATCTCAAGTAACGAGTATATTCGCTCATCACTATTTCTAATCAAAACAACTTCTGATGTCAGTAGTGTGACCTAATGCCGCAAATCCCACAAGTGTTTGGAAACTGTTGTGCAGAATCATTTGCTGCATTTTAACTTTTGAAATAGATCTTGTCCAATAAAATCTGATATCTAGGACAGGGAAAATAAACCACGTAAAATGGCAAGTGTACCTTTAAGAGGAGCCAAGCGCTAGAACTGTGTGCATTGTCTTTGGCGCGGTGGACAGGAATCACTGTGGCCAGTGATGTCGCCCTGCAGCATGCACCACTACTGAGAGCATCCTGGATCAGCCACGTTGTTGTCTGGATAATCCCATGGTTTCCTGTGATCTGCTCCATACCCAGCTCTGTTGGCTCTGGATGAAGGCAGCATTGCCAAGATGGGAAGATGAAATGGGGTGAGAAGAATCTGCCTGCGCACTCAAAGTGGGGATTGAGCAGTGGCTGGAGAATCTGAACTGCAGAGATCCATTGAAAAAGTGGAGTAATGCTTCCCTGGCTTCTGTTCATGTAGCCCGAGCTATCGGCGTGCTGTGTAGCCAGACAGCGTCCACAGGAAAGACTTGATGGCTTCCCAATTACTCCTAAACACCTGCAATCCCTGACTTAAGTCTGAATGTCAGCATTGACTGATTTACACTCCCTCAGGTCTTGGGTAGTCACTCGAGCACCCACTCAGGACTGATTTGTGGCTCCATCACTGACTTGTTCAGGACTGGGGTTGTCACCAAGCATGGTGTCACTCAGGACTGGGGTTGTCACCAAGCATGGTGTCACTCAGGACTGGGTTGTGGCTCAAGCACTGTCTCGCTCAGGACTGGGTTGTGGCTCCAGCTGTGACTCGATCAAGACTGGCTTGTGGCTCGAGCACCAACTTGATCAGGACTGGGTTGTGGCTCCAGCACCGACTCGCTTATGACTGGGTTGTGGCTTCAGAACTGACTCGATCAGTACTGGTGTTACGGTTCGCGGGGAGGATACTCTTCTCTTCCCCACCACTCACACCAATTTGTCATGAACCGGGACGGTTTGGTTGCCCCTGTGTGATACGCACTCGATACCAGATGCTTCACCTGCATTCTTTTACAGAGAGCATCCACTAGGCGAGAAATGAATTGGGACCCTTGATCGGTAAGCATCGCCCTGTGAAATCCAACCTGAGAAAAGATAGCCAACATTGCATCTGCCACCTTATTGAGGACAGAGCTACTGCCTCTGGGTACCGGGTAGCGTAGTCTACCACAGTAAGGATGTATTGCTTTCCAGAGCTGCTGGGGACGGCCAGTGGGCCCACAATGTCCACCGCGATCCTCTGGAAAGGCTCCTCTATCACTGGCAAAGGGATCAGGGGAGCCTTAAGAGCAGGCCCCGCCTTCCCCACTCTTTGACAAGTGATACAGGAGCGGCAGTAGTTTGACACATCTGTCCCCATCTTAGGCCAATAGAAGTGTTGATAATACAAAACCCGGCACTCAACTTTGTGGTGTGAAGAAACGAAAGATTTATTATCCCAAATCAGAAAAAGTTTCGGTCCCACAGCTGGACCTTCATCAGTAACGTTTACTGGGACAATGTATAGATTCAAGTGGCTATATGGCCTGCCCGGAGGTTGCTACCAATATAGTATTGGATATCCAGAGAGAAAAGTTACAGCCTATATGGGTGCTGTCATCGCGGCGTCCACCGCTGATTAGCAGGTCACTGCTAATCAGCGGTGGACGCCGCGATGACAGCACCCATATACAGTGGGGCAAAAAAGTATTTAGTCAGTCAGCAATAGTGCAAGTTCCACCACTTAAAAAGATGAGAGGCGTCTGTAATTTACATCATAGGTAGACCTCAACTATGGGAGACAAACTGAGAAAAAAAAATCCAGAAAATCACAGTCTGTTTTTTAACATTTTATTTGCATATTATGGTGGAAAATAAGTATTTCGTCAGAAACAAAATTTCATCTCAATACTTTGTAATATATCCTTTGTATTATTTGCTGATTACGGTTTGGGAACCTACCTGTGCACCTCATACGGTTGTGCACACGTGTTTCTAACTAAATAGAAGTGTTGAGACAGCCGGGCCTTAGTTTTTCTGATCCCCAAGTGTTCAGCGAGTGGGATCTCGTGGGCAATCCGCAACAAATAACCCCTGAATTGGTACGGGACGACCAGCTGTCTTTCCCTCAACCACTCCTTTTTTGATTCTCCGGGAACCGTCTCCCGGTATAACCTGCCTCGTTCCCAGAACACCCTCTCTGGGTCCATCTCTGGTTCAGTCACACCTGTGACTGCGGAGGGTCCAGAAGGCAGAACATTATCTGCTTTCCGGGCACTCTGTGGGTGACAGCAGCTACATAGGCTGTTGCAAACCACCCTTGGGGTAAAGGGGTTAAACAGGCTAATAGGAGGTCTAAGAAATTTTTTTACAAGAGAAGAAGGGAGGCGAGGTTTTTTGTTGGGGACATGGTTTGGTTATCCTCTAGGAATCTGTGTTTGAAGATCCCTTCTAAAAAGTTGGGGCCGAAGTTTGTTGGACCTTTCAAAGTGGTTCTCATTGTCAACTCGGCAGCGGTGAGATTAGACATTCCTTCGTCCTGGAAAATTAATTCAGTTTTCCAGGTCACCACCTGACAGCACCATGGAGGACGTCCTTCTTATTCGCAGTGGGACAGGAAACACGAGAGTTTAAAAGGACCCTCCCCCTTCCACCCTTCAGTGTTTTTCCTGTCCCACTGTGGATAGGAACGACGAGAGATCGCTGTCCCTACAGAGCGTGCGGATCGGGGGGGCTCAGCCTCTTCCTTCCCACGGGCCGAATCTCTGTATCGCCGACACCCAATTAAGCGGGTCCCTCAGCGACGCCAGTGCAGCGCTGCTCCTGGCGAGGAGGTCGCTTCCCCCTGGGGGGGGCTCTCGACCTCGGATGACTACCCCAAGCATACCTGCGCATGGTCTCTGCAGGGTGATCCCTTCGCAGATAGTCCGGCAAGGAGAGGCAGGTTCGGCAGAATGCTGGAGAGAACGCTGGACTCCATGTGTTCCTCGGCGGTAAATGGGCTTTGAACTTCCGGTTCACCGCTGCCGCATCACTTCCGGGTCAGGGCGGCAGCAAGGGGGCGGTCTTCCTCTTCGCTCCTGTAGGAGGACTGGGACACAAGCAAAAGGATTTAAGGTAAGTGGCTAGAGAGCGCTAGGCACCGCAGCTGTAATGGACCCAGGTGCTATACCGGCTGTCAGCGTAGAAGCCTCGGGGAAACAGGATTCCCTGACGCATGGGCGTCCTTCATCTGGGGATAAGAAGACGGGCAGAACTAAGAGATGTCCAATATGTGCTACAAAACTTGTTGCCTCATGGCAGAAGCCTCTGTGCGAGTCCTGCACCGCTCGTATTGTAGGAGAGGAACAGGCCTCTCTATTAACAAGCATGAGAGCTATGGTTAGAGAAGAAGTGCAGGCTTCTATATCTAACATATCCGCCTCCCAGCCGATCCAGCCTGAGTTCCAGGATCCTCCCAGGTCTAGGAAGAGGCAGAGAGAGTCAGATTCATCGTCTGAGGACAGTCCATCAGAATCTGATATAGAGGAAGAGGAGGAAGTATGTAGAGACCCTCCTCAGAAGGGGAAAAAGTATCTTTTCTCTTCCAACGATATTGATGAACTGCTGGGTGCGGTCAGGCAAACTATGCAGGTTGAAGAACCTTCTACCTCTCTCTCCGTACAAGATGAGATGTTCGGGGGGCTGCGTTCGCAGACTTCAAAAGTCTTTCCAGTTAATGCCCACATTCGGTGAGTCCGAGTTCAGTCTCGGCTTTTGCTCAGAGATTGCAGCTACTGACCCCTTCTTAACCTCTTCCCGCAGCTCAATGATTTTGGAAGAGTGGAAGGAGGCAGAGAAGAGGATATCGATCCCGAGAGACTTTAGACTCCGTCTTCCCTTTGACCATGAGGAGGTCAAAGACTGGGAAGATATACCAAAAATTGACATCCCAATAGCGAAAGTGTCCAAGAGAACTGCCATTCCGTTCGAGGACTCCTCGAATTTAAAGGAGCCCATGGACAGAAAGGCAGATGGCCTCCTTAAGAAAGCTTGGGAAAGTTCGGCCGCTGTGATCCGCACAAATATTGCGGCGACTTCTGTGGCGAGAGCCATGCATCTGTGCAGGGCCGGCGTCAGCACCCGGCACAGCGGGCAAATGCAGGGGCCTTGGGAAGAAAGGGGGGCCCACTAGCAGCTGGGAGAGCAGAGCAGGAGATAACATGCTCTCTCCGCCCACAAAGTCACTGCTGGCTGCGTTCTCTTAACCCCTATGTGCCAGCTCTGACACAAGCATCTTCTCACTCAGTCAGTGCAGCCAGGCAGGCACACATAGGGGTTAAGAGAAGGCAGCCAGTGTGACTGTTTGCCCCTGGCTGGCTGCAGACAGTGCTGCTGAGCTGAACTTATCAGGAAGATTCCGGAGGAGCTAGTCCTACCAGAGTGCAAAGGTATCCAGCAATAATTGCAGTTGGTCCTGTGGCTCAGTCTGCTGCTGTCTGTCTCTGCTGCCTAAAAATGTGGGTGATGTCTGGAGGAGCAGCTGGTGGGGTGCAGCCTGCAGCCACCCAGCTCTCCCAGAACCCCAGAATACATGCATGCTGCACCAAACCTGCACCAGTGGGGTAGGAAGAAGCTTAACCCCTTCCCATCTGTATGAAGGTTATTGCTAAACCTTAAAGGGAACCTGTCACCCCGTTTTTTCAGATTGAGCTATAAATACTGTTAAATAGGGCCTGCGCTGTGCGTTACTATAGTGTATGTAGTGTACCCTGATTCCCCATGTATGCTGAGAAATACATTACCAAAGTCGCCGTTTTCGCCTGTCAATCAGGCTGGTCTGGTCAGGTGGGCGTGTTCACAGCGCTCTTTTCTTCTCCAGCTTTCCGTTGGTGGCGTAGTGGTGTGCGCATGTCCAAGGTCCGAGTTTGCATCTCGGCTTTGGAAAAATGGCCGCCGCGATCTCTAATGCGCACGCGCGGCATCCCGCGGCCATTTTCCTGAAGCCCCGTGCAGCAGAGCACTCCATCTGCGCACGCGCGGCCCCAGGAAGATGGCCGCCCCCACCGATGCAAGGGATTACAGCGCAGATCGCGCGCTGTGTCTTCACGTGGGCGCAGGGAATTCGGACCTTGGACATGCGCACACCACTACGCCACCAACGGAAAGCTGGAGAAGAAAAGAGCGCTGTGAACACGCCCACCTGACCAGACCAGCCTGATTGACAGGCGAAAACGGCGACTTTGGTAATGTATTTCTCAGCATACATGGGGAATCAGGGTACACTACATACACTATAGTAACGCACAGCGCAGGCCCTATTTAACAGTATTTATAGCTCAATCTCAAAAAACGGGGTGACAGGTTCCCTTTAATTATAACAATCTGACCCGCATAAATGGGGTTAACCAGATGCCAGGAGGAAGGGGAGCTGCTGCCATGTGGGCTGTAGGTTGGGGCCCCGTGGCCCCATGCTGGTGACTGGAGGGACTCTGCCCAGTGCTGGCATGTGGGTGATTTCTGCTCCGGAGTCTCAGTTTCTCTCCTCCAGGTCACACTGTGCAGTCACAGCAACATTGGTTGTGTCTGTCCAGGTCCCAGCAGCTGCCACTGCTCCCACCAAGGACATGGCATCACTTAACCCTTCCCCTGCAGCCACCGGCAACAAATCCACATTATTCCTTGATTAAATCAGGTTCCAACCCAATAGAGGAGCAGACATTTCCTGCTGCCATTAGGGTCCGGGAGGGGGTGACATTGGCTGCCCTGCTACTCTGTAGTGGGGGGTGACAAGTGTAACATGGGGTAACAATGAAGGAGAAATGCACAGGATAATAGTGAGAGCGACAGAGGGCAGTGTATGGTATGGAGCAGTCACGGGTGGGCTGCAGGATCCCCCCATACTGTACATGATTGCTCGGGACAGGGAGGCGTTTAATGAGCTTCTAATGACGGGGCACTAATTGGGTCATTAGGGTTTGTGGAAAGGATTCAGCATCAGGTCCCTCATTAATGCCCGAGCGATGTTACTTTGTAGCACAGATCTGTTAGGGCCGCAAAACCAAACAACGTTGTTTATGTAGAAAAGTCTTTGTTTCATAGAAAAACTCAAAACAGAAAAGATTTTCTGATACAACAACGCCCTGCTCACGACACTGCACAGCACCTCTCCTGTATATATACACTGCACAGCACCTTTCCCCCTGTATATATACACTGCACAGCACCTTTCCTCCTGTATGTATACATTGCACAGCACCTCTCCTGTATATATACACTGCACAGCACCTTTCCTCCTGTATATATACACTGCACAGTACCACTCCTCCTGTCCTGTATATATACACTGCAGAATTTACAATAGCTGTCACTCATGTAAGAAGTGAAATCTGGCATTGTACTATACATTTCTCTGCCATATCTGTGCATCATAAATCGGGTATGTGTTAAAGGGGGGGGGCCCACTGAGACTCTTTCGCCCGGGGACCTCAAAAACCTGGAGCCGGCCCTGCATCTGTGGGTTGACGATTTAAAGGATCAATTGTCAGCCAAGACTTCTAGGGAAACTATCATCAATGCCGTCCCTTTACTTAAACTAGCCACAGGTTTCCTTGCAGATGCTACGGCAGAATCTGTCAGGTTCACAGCCAGGGGGCAATCACTATCTAATGCAGCCCGTAGGGCCATTTGGTTAAAAAGCTGGTCGGGGATGTTCCTTCTAAGAACAAACTATGTTCCATTCCCTTTTCAGGTGGCCGTGTTTTTGGGCCTGTATTAGATGACATTCTGGAGAAAGCTTCTGATGAAAAGAAGGGGTTTCCAGAAGAGAAAAAGAAAAAATTCCAGCCCTTTCGTAGACCCTATTACAGTCAGAGATCAGACTATAGGGGTAAAGGTAAACAGGGGAGATGGAGTTATCAGAAAGGGGGAGAAAATAGGAACCGAAATAGAGATCCAGGTCCCTCAAACCCCAGGTCTGAGTTCCGAAGGAAATGACGCCACCAGGATAGGGGGTCGGTTGTTGAATTACCTGGAGGAGTGGAAAAAAATTACCTCAAATCCTTGGGTCCTTCAGGTTATATCTCAGGGGTACAGGATAGAGTTTGTATCTCGTCCCCCAGAGAGATTTTTCATTTCCAACGCCCGTCTCTCTTCAGTCTCACCAATGTGGTCAGACATTCAGGATCTCCTCCGGATGGAGGCAATAACTCCCGTACCTCCTCACCAAATGGGAACAGGTCACTACTCGGGTCTTTTCTCTATAATAAAACCGTCAGGAGAATCCCGAACCATCATAAATCTCAGGCCGCTAAACAGATGGTTGTCGTACAAGAAATTCAAGATGGAGTCCATTCGCTCCACAATTCCCCTATTAGGGAAGGACGTGGTAATGTGCACTTTGGATCTAAAAAGTGCGTATTACCACGTTCCAATTTCTTCACAACATCAAAAGTACCTAAGATTCGCGATAGAGAAAGAGGGTTCAGTCCTCCACTATCAATTCCGTTGCCTTCCATTTGGACTGGCATCGGCTCCGAGAGTTTTCACAAAACTCATCATAGAGATCGTGTCTTACCTAAGGAAGCGAGACATCATTATAGTACCATATCTAGATGATTTCCTGTTAGTGGCAGACTCAGAGTCCCAACTCAGGATCGACTCTCGATTGGTGATCTCCACACTGCAGAATCTAGGTTGGGTGTTGAACTGGAAGAAATCACACTTAACCCCAAGATCAAGGAGACAGTTTCTGGGTGTAATACTAGACTCGAACATCAGGAAGTCTTTTCTTCCAGACAGAAGACGGTCAGACCTGATAGAGAAGGTTCGACAGTTTGCAAGAACTCGGGTGACGATAAGAGATGCAATGAAGATCCTAGGCCTAATGACAGCCTGTATCCCATGCGTCAGCTGGAGCCAATTCCATTCCCGTCAACCACAAAGAGCGGTTCTAACAACATGGGACAGAAGACAGTCTTCGTTGGACAGACAGTTTGTCCTATCCTATCGAGTCAAGAAATCCCTGCGATGGTGAACGGTGTCAGAGAACCTTCAGGTGGGGGTCCCATGGATCCAGACCCCGGCCGTCACGGTAACAACGGACGCGAGTCAACAAGGTTGGGGCGGCCAGGTTCTCGGAAGATACTACCAGGGACAATGGAATTCGGAAGAGAGCAACAATTCCTCAAACCACAGAGAGCTACAGGCGGTTTGGAAGGTTCTGTGTTCAGCCCGGACCCTATTAAGGAACAGACATCTAAAGATCCTATCGGACAACACGACGGCGGTAGCTTTCCTTCGCCATCAAGGGGGCCCGAGACATCCAAAGCTACAACATCTGGCGGATCAGATCTTCGAATGGGCAGAAAGATCGGTACTTTCAATTTCAGCAGTCCACTTAGAAGGCTCAAGGAACCAGGCTGCGGATTTCCTGAGCAGAGAAAAGCTATCACCCATAGAGTGGGAACTGAACAGCAGAATTTTCGATACCCTATGTCAGCGCTGGGGAACCCCGACCGTGGATCTTTTCGCAACCAGAAAGAACGCAAAAATAAGAACCTTCTTCTCACTAAATCCTCAGGAGAATCCAGCAGGGGTAGATGCCCTTTCTCAGTCATGGAGCTCGGGTCTGCTATACGCCTTTCCCCCTCTGGCATTAGTACCAAGGGTACTCAGAAAAATTTGCGAGGACAGAGCTCAGGTGATCCTGGTGGTCCCTTTCTGGGCCGGAAGGAGCTGGTTCCCCCTTCTAAAGAAGCTGGCAGTGGACAGTCCTTACCATCTTCCAGTCAGGGGGGACTTACTTTCTCAGGGTCCGATCTTCCATCAGAACCCAGAGAAGCTACGGTTAACAGCTTGGATCCTGAACGGCAGATCCTGAGGGCAAGAGGCCTTTCAGAAGGAGTGATTTCTATTCTACAAGCAAGTAGGAAACCAGTGACCTCAGCAATATACCTTAGAACCTGGAAGAAATTCTGCAGTTTTTGTGGAGACACAACAGTCGATGTTGATCATCCTAACATACCCAGGATTCTTGATTTCTTACAACAGGGATTCATGAAGGGGCTCAAACCGAGTACTTTGAGGATTCAAATTGCAGCACTCAGTGTATTTTATGACTCTTCCCTTGCCGCCCACCCTTGGATCGCTCGGTTCTCTAGAGCGGTCTCGAGGCTCAAACCTCTAATCAGGAAGTCTGTCCCTCCCTGGGACCTTAATTTAGTCCTTAATGTATTATGCGAAGTGCCCTTTGATATAGAGAAGGATATAAATATCGCTAATCTTTCCCTAAAAGCAGTATTTTTAGTGGCCATTACATCAGCCAAAAGATTGGGGGAACTTCAGGCCCTATCCATCCAGAACCCTTATCTGCAGATATTTGATGATAGGTTGGTTTTGAGGCTTGACCCAGGGTTTCTTCCCAAGGTAGCCTCAGTATCAAATATTAACCAAGAGGTCGTTCTTCCGTCTTTTTGCCAGTTTCCTAAAAATCAAAAAGAAGCTTTCTTCCATAACTTAGATGTTAGGGAGACGGTGTTGAAATACTTGGATATGACTAGGGCCTGGAGACAGGATAGTAATCTCTTCATCCTGTACGGGGGTCCTAATAGGGGTAAAAAGGCATCAAAATCCACTATTGCCAGGTGGATTAGATCCACTATTACCATGGCCTATCAGGCGCGGGGAAAAGTTCCTCCTGATAGCCTTAAAGCTCATTCATCCAGGGCTATGGCCGCGTCTTGGGCTGAAAAAGGGGGGGCCTCAATAGATCAGATTTGTAAAGCGGCATCTTGGTCTAACATTAGCACCTTTTCAAAACACTACAAATTAGATGTATTCTCTTCTCAGATAGCTTTTGGCAGGAAGGTGCTTCAAGCGGTAGTCCCACCCTAGAACCAGGAAGTCTCCTTTGGTACTTCTCCATGGTGCTGTCAGGTGGTGACCTGGAAAACGGTAATTAATCTTACCGATAATTGTATTTCCAGGAATCCATCCTGACAGCACGGATAGTTCCCTCCCTAATACAAATACGTGTTATACTTATGTGAAGTAACATTGGTGTTAATCTTGTTATGTTCAAAATAAATTTTCTGTTTGCATCCATCCAGATGTGTTACTTTGGAAAATCACTGAAGGGTGGAAGGGGGAGGGTCCTTTTAAACTCTCATGTTTCCTGTCCCACTGCGAATAAGAAGGACGTCCTCCATGGTGCTGTCAGGATGGATTCCTGGAAATACAATTATCGGTAAGATTAATTACCGTTTTTCATGTATCTTTGCTGAAGAAGGTTGACACGCCAGATAATGTGGCTATGCCGTCTGCTCCTCCAATTGATGAGGACTGCGAGTTTGAGATTTCATGCATTCTTGATTCCAGGTGGCTTAGAGGAGGGTTACTTTATCTTGTGTCCTGAAAGGGTTTCGGTCCCGGAGGACAATTCCTGGGTGAAAGCTGTGGACGTATCAGCCTCAAAGTTAAGGCTTTTCACAGGAGATTTCCGAATAAGGCCCAGCCTAGAGGATCCGGGGATCCTCGTCAAAGGTGAAGTACTGTTAGAATCTGTTTAGTTTGTTACTATCCACCATTTTCTTGTAGAGTTCTGGCTGCTGGTCTTTTTTCTCTGGTGCTGGGTTTGTCTTGGGTCAGGTGTTTGTTTCACTCTTTATTAACCAGCACCTGCCTCCCAGTCCTTGCTGGACAACAGTGTTTATCTGCTTGAGCTCTGGCTTGGTGCTTTGCTTTGTGTTCTGTGTGTGTGTTATTTGTGCAGTGCTGGTACCTCTGCTTCTGCTAGCCTTAGTTTATGTTTTCTATTGGTTTCTACAGCCTTCTCTTTGTTTTCTATTAGGAGGTGACCCGTTTTTGTACCCAGTCCTTAGTTCTTTTAGGGAACCCCTTGCCCTTATCTATAGGTTTTCGCTTGAGATTAACGTAGGATCGTCGGTGGGTCTATTCGTAAGGAATGGGTCGCCCACTCCATCGTAGGGTTTCAGCCTAGTCATAGTGCAGGGTCAGTTCTCCCCCTTCTACCTTAGTCCTGTTTTGCAGATCCGTAACAACCACAAGGCTCTGTCCTGACCCCAGTGTTACAAGTGGGGTCCACAAAGCTCTGTTCTAGCCCTATGTTATAAGTGGGGTACCACAAGGCTCTGTCCTAGCCCCAGTGTTACAAGTGTGGTGCCACACGGCTCTGTCCTAGACCCAGTGTTACAAGTGGGTACCACAAGGCTCTGTCCTGGCCACCGTGTTACAAGTGGAGTACCACAAGGCTCTGTCCTAGCCCCAGTGTTACAAGTGTGGTGCCACACGGCTCTGTCCTAGACCCAGTGTTACAAGTGGGGTGCCACAAGGCTCTGTCCCGGCCCCTGTGTTACAAGTGGGGTGTCACAAGGCTCTGTCCCGACCCGTGTTACAAGTGGGGACCACAAGGATCTGTCCCGGCCCCTGTGTTACAAGTGGAGTACCACAAGGCTGTCCCGGCCCCGTGTTACAAGTGTTGTACCACAAGGCTCTGTCCCGACCCCAGTATTACAAGTGGGGACCACAAGGCTCTGTCCTGGCCCCAGTGTTACAAGTGGGGTCCACAAAGCTCTGTTCTAGCCCTGTTACAAGTGGGGTACCACAAGGCTCTGTCCTGGCCACCGTGTTACAAGTGGAGTACCACAAGGCTCTGTCCTAGCCCCAGTGTTACAAGTGGGGTGCCACAAGGCTCTGTCCCAGCCCCTGTTACAAGTGGGGTACCACAAGGCTCTGTCCCAGCCCCTGTTACAAGTGGGGTACCACAAGGCTCTGTCCCGGCCCCGTGTTACAAATGGGGTACCACAAGGCTCTGTCCCAGCCCCTGTTACAAGTGGGGTACCACAAGCATCTGTCCCGGCCCCATGTTACAAGTGGGGTACCACAAGGCTCTGTCCTGGAACCAGTGGTATAAGTGGGATACCACAAGGCTCTGTCCTGGCCCAGTGTTACAAGTGGGGTACCACAAGGCTCTGTCCTGGCCCAGTGTTACAAGTGGGATACCACAAGGCTCTGTCCTGGCCCAGTGTTACAAGTGGGGTACCACAAGGCTCTGTCCTGGCCCAGTGTTACAAGTGGGATACCACAAGGCTCTGTCCTGGCCCAGTGTTACAAGTGGGATACCACAAGGCTCTGTCCTGGCCCAGTGTTACAAGTGGGATACCACAAGGCTCTGTCCTGGCCCAGTGTTACAAGTGGGGGACCACAAGGCTCTGTCCTGGCCCAGTGTTACAAGTGGGATACCACAAGGCTCTGTCCTGGCCCAGTGTTACAAGTGGGAGACCACAAGGCTCTGTCCTGGCCCAGTGTTACAAGTGGGATACCACAAGGCTCTGTCCTGGCCCAGTGTTACAAGTGGGGGACCACAAGGCTCTGTCCTGGCCCAGTGTTACAAGTGGGGGACCACAAGGCTCTGTCCTGGAATTAGTGGTATAAGTGGGATACCACAAGGCTCTGTCCTGGAATTAGTGGTACAAGTGGGGTACCACAAGGCTCTGTCCTGGCCCCAGTGTTGTTCAATATTTTAATACGTGATCTAGATAAGGGAACTGAAGGTGAACTAATCGAATTTGCAGATTACGTAAAGCTAGGAGGGATAGCGAACACACAAGACCCTGAAGAGGGTGAGAATCGCTTGGTTTTGTTACCCTATATATGTCAGAGAGTGGGCAGGACCATTAAGTACCGGGAAAGCTGGGTGGTGGCCCTAGTGTGTGACCCAGTGGAGGTGTCCTGATGACCGAACAAAACGGTAAATGATGGCAGCAGAAAGTGTGATGTGAACCCAGCTGTGGGGGCGCTCAGCTCAATGTCAGGCTATTGTGACAGGTGAGTGGATGAGCCAGGGTGGGATGTGGGGTCCCCACCGCAACGAGTGCTGTGCACAACAATTTGGTGGAATTGGTAGTTGTGATGTTGACACGGAGTATTTCAGGAAGAGACATGAACTCCTCATTATAATCCTGCAGATGTCCATGTTGGCTGGATGCTGTGAAGAAGACACTTGACAGTCTGGCTGCGCCCACTCGTGCTGTACAGTTAGATGCACACAGTGTCCGTGGTCGCCTCCACCGCGCTGTCACAGAGGAGCCAGTCAGACATGACACGAGGGAGAGCAGAAAAAAACCCAGAAGGCCGAGACGGGCAAGGTCAGATTCCTCACCTACAGTAATGAGCGGCAGACACCGACGAGTCCACGGCCGACAGACGACTCCGCACACTGAGTTTATAAAATACTTTTTTTTTTACATTTTATTGTTGGGTTTATACACTAAAAAAGTAATAAATACCATAAAAAGCAAGTAATAGAGGCACTTATTCCTCCGCGGCGGAGGCCCACCCCGTGGGGTCACATACTTATTCCTTCACTTGCACAAGGCACAGGTCACATCCTGAGGATCGAAGAGCACAAAGATCCAGCCATCGGTGATCAGCTTATCATGCTGCAGGCAGTCGAGTCTGCTCATCAGTGATTGATGGGAGCAGGATCAATGAGCAAGCACACTCAACCAGCTGTCGATCGGCTTGTCGTTCTCCGGGCTGATTACTGATCCAGCCATTGATGATAGACTCGTCGTATGCCATACAGATCCCTTTTATCCGGCCATCGATGACCAGCTCGTACTCCAGGCCGATCGGTGATGAGCACTGATCTGGCCATCCATGATGGTCTCATTGTACTCCATGCTGATCACTGATGAGCACTGATACGGCCATTGATGATCGGCTTGTGCTCCAGGCCGAACACTGATCCGGCTGTCAATGATTAGTTTGTCATACTGCAGGCGGATGAGTCTGCTCATCAGTGATCGCTGGAAGGATCGGTTGGGTTCACAGCCACAGCATTACATGGATTTATAACATAGTAACATAAGCTTACAAGCTCGTACGCGTCCCCCCCTCCTGAAGCCGTACACCGGTCACAGAAGGGAGGAATAAAACAAACACTGCTAATATGGAGAAACAATAAAACAATACTTCATAATCACGGCGGTGGCGCCCGTACCGTCTGCTCTACATCATACATGTGCATGGATACAGTTAGTGTCTGAGGCAAAGTTCGATATTCGGGGGTCTGCCCCCCACACGTACCATGTAAGAAGCCAACATCTCCTCACCATCGGGATACTAGTTTTGGTCATAATTGGCAGACTCCTCCGCCCTGGACTCCACGCCATCGGCCTCTGCGCTCGACTAGGAGATCACTGAAATGTATTAGTGTTAAGAAGTGCACACCACTCGGCATCACATGACGTCCACAAAGAACTCGCTGGGGTTACCCATGGCCATGTGGAAAGACTGACGGCTGGCCGTCAGCTCTGGAGGTACGGAGGCCAGGTCACGCATGAGAGGTGGAGCTCCGGGAGGAACAGATGACGGAGGACATGACTGCGGCGGCAGAGGAGGTGGCGGCATCATCATCAGCATCATGGGGTTGTAGGAGAGTGGGACCCCCGGGGCAGGATACGAGTGCACCGATGGAGGGTGGTGAGATGCTACTTGTGAGCGGGTGGATGTGGAGCGTTCACTGGGGGGGCCCGCTTCTCCACTTCTCCTCAGGCTGCTCCGGGTGGAGTATTCAGACTCACTACCTGAGCCAGACTTGGAGTCTCCACCACCTCCAGAACGATCTTCCTTCTGAACCCCACGACCCCCATCACTGCGCGTAGAGCCGCTGCTCCTGCTCCCTGCAGAGGAAAGGAAAATTGTGGGTAAGATCTCAGTTACTCCCCAGCGGACGCAGTGATGTCTCCAGCATGGGGCGGACACTCACCTTCACTGTGCTGGCTCCCGGCACTGCCAAGGCCGTAGCTATAGGAGGAGAGCTCGTGGTAAGCGGGTGGCTGGGCGCTGTATGGATGAGGTGCCGGATACTGGTAGGAAAAGGTGGGAAGCAGAGGCCACGGAGACGCTCCAGGAAGTGGCAGGGGAGCCAGGGTGTCCTGATCAGAAGCTCCACTCGAGCCATCATTGTCATTCAGGGAGAGATTGGCCATGTCTGCAAGAAAAGACAACAGAGTGACGAGAGCGCCCCCTGCAGGCACTGTGCGCTAATGCTCCCCTTGCAGGCCCCCCCCACCCCCGTGGCACCATACTGTCACCCAGGGCTGAGGAGTCAGTAAGCCAAAGCGCCGACTCACCCTTACTCCGACGCCACAGACCCGGTCACTACTGAGCATGTGCATAAAGTGCAGCACAGACTCATCTCCACTAACAGCCGAGACCCTCAGATCAGAAACAGAACTTTCCCAAATTCTGAAGGGAACATTTACAGCACATCATGCAGTGTACTACTGCACCCAATGTATTATTAACGACAGGAGTCGCTCCATTTTATACCAAGTCCAGAGCCCTGATGCCACCTATCAGACACTTACAGTTTTCGCAGCTGGTCAGGTCCCCGAAGATGTAGTAGCATTGCTCCGAGAAGGTGATCTTATTGACAGTGTGACGGATGAATCCGGCCTTCAGCAAGTTACTGGCAAATTTTCGAGCCTCTCGCCTGTCCTGAAAGCCTTCAACATGGTGATAGAGCCAGTCCACCACATCTGAACCTAGAAGAGGAGAGTGGACTAGCTGCAGGAAGGATTGCCTACACCATGGTTCCATCCCCACCCTCCTAGCCTACATCACTGACCACACAAGACAGGTAGGAGATTCCCAAAATATTGTGAAACAGCCCTGAGGTGCAACCACCATCGTACCATTGCTGTAAGCTCCCCCACTTCATCTTGCTGTGGCATCCCACCCCAATCATGCCACCTTGGACAAGACTCCTCACCCTCGGTCCAGCCTTCCCCATCCACTCCGCGCCCTCGGTCCAGCCTTCCCCATCCACTCTGCGCCCTCGGTCCGGACCTTCCCCATCCACTCCGTGCCCTCGGTCCGGCCTTCCCCATCCACTCCGCGCCCTCGGTCCGGCCTTCCCCATCCACTCCGCGCCGTCGGTCCGGCCTTCCCCATCCACTCCGCGCCGTCGGTCCGGCCTTCCCCATCCACTCCGCGCCCTCGGTCCAGCCTTCCCCATCCACTCCCCGCCCTCGGTCCGGGACTTCCCCATCCACTCCGTGCCGTCGGTCCGGCCTTCCCCATCCACTCCGTGCCGTCGGTCCGGCCTTCCCCATCCACTCCGTGTCGTCGGTCCAGCCTTCCCCATCCACTCCCCGCCCTTCCCCATCCACTCCCCGCCCTTCCCCATCCACTCCCCGCCCTAGGTCCGGCCTTCCCCATCCACTCCCCGCCCTCGGTCCGGCCTTCCCCATCCACTCCCTGCCCTCGGTCCGGCTTTCCCCATCCACTCCCCGCCCTCGGTCCAGCCTCCCGCAACCCACTCGATTCCGGTATTCTGGTTGTACTGTACCTAGGAAAGCGTTGGGGATAGTGATCTTCAGCCACATGCGATCTCGGACTTCAAGGCCAGATTCTGGAGATGCCATAACCTTCACCACAGAAGCCAAGTCTGTATGAATGGAGAGGCTGAAGAGAGACACCGGGGGAAGAGCATGAGAAACTGCAAAGAAAGAGAAAGTGAGGAGGGACCACTCACAGACCACCTAAGCAGTCATGACCACCACCCATATGGCACTCACGCTCAGTCTCTGTCACCGATGTGCTGGAGGTCATGCTGCTCATGGACGCACTGCCCGGATACACGGGGAACGAGCCGCTCATGGCTGCGGAGTGAGACACCCAGGCCGCAGGGTCAATTGGCTGAATGGGTTCATCTACAGAAAGAACAGAGTGAGAGGCAGCACAGGAAAACAAGGGCAAAAGCGGTGAAGGGGAATGCGGCACGGCAAACCCAGGGCCGAGGTGGAGAAGGCGTGGCAAACCAAGAGCTCACGTAGAGGAGAAGGCGTGGCAAACCTAGTGTCAGGAACATGAGGTATTTGATTGTCTATTATCACGTACACTGAGCTCTGCAACATCCAAGAGCTGAGGACAGACACACGCTGCAGATTCGACCACCCTTCTTTTCTCTGCCTGCTAGCACAGTGAAATTCTAAGCCACTCTTTTCCCCCTCCCTCAGGAATGTCTTTGTTTGCAACTGTGAAGCCAAAAGTAAAAAGTAGCAAAGCATGGCAATTCCTTTGTGTAGCTACAGTCATCCGTTAAGACCAAATATATCAAAACAGGATAGTCACAGAAATGGGCAGTTCAAATTTCCGGAAACCGCAGGGACAGGCCTCCTAACTGGTGGGGTTGGGGAGCCCAGCGCTTAGCCGAAAGTGAGAAACGCAGTACTGCTTAACTGGGGCTCCTAGCTAAGACATGTTTCCACTTAAATTAACCTTCAGGACTTGCTGAGCATAGTGATAACGCTTTCTTTCTGTTACAAGGTTCATACGCCAAAATATGTGTAAAAAATGGCTTTTCATAATGTTAAGGTGAGTATTCAGCCTCTGAGTGAGGTCATCACAGGGGGAGTGCCTTGGGTTTGGGCACGTAGATAAGTGAGACATCAGTCTTCACCAGTCTTTTGTCCAAGGAACGAGCTGAGAGTCCGATCTGTCATATACTGGGATATATGCCCTTCTCCCGCAGCACATGGCCAGCCATGATATGAAAGAACCATAAGTCGATTTTCTTCTGTTAATCCTTTTTTATTTTTAATTATACTGCACATACGATACTTGTCTTCTTTTATATCCTTTCTAAACACTGCCTACCTGTGGTGAAATATGTGTGTGTGTGTATATATATATATATATATATATATATATATATATATATATATATATATATATATATATATATATATATATATATATATATATATATGTGTGTGACTAGTGATAATGTAACATCTGTCCTGAAGGCAAGTTGCACCTAGGTGTTAATAGGTACTTCCTTAGGACTAGTAGAAATTGTGTCTCCATATCTCACCAGGAGGTCTAGCTAGAGCCAAGAAGAAGGTAACATTTGGCACCTCTGAGGTCTTGGGGGGGAGATGCTAATTGCGGCCTGAGGTAATCTATTACTGAGAACCTTTTCACAAGAGAAAATAATATATTCATTGGGGGCGCGTCCGTGGCCCAATCAAACAGGCAGCAGTTATGATAATGATCTGAGGGGCCGGTCTAGAAACCTGACCTCCAGACCAAAGTTATAAATTTAGGCTGCAGACAGAGACTTGTGTTCACATGATGGGGGCAGCCTGAGAAGCTGGTGTGATCCAATCTACATTCTTCCTACCCTCAGGGGATGCAGAAGCAACTACCAGTTAGATAATTTCTGTAAGTTTTCTCCTGTTTATTTTATACTGTTTTGCATAAGTTGTATGTCTTTTTATTATATTTTTATACCTTTTTCTTATTGTAAGCATTGAACTTTTTGTTATTAAAGTATAAGTATAAACCTTTAACAAGTTGAATCTTGAATGTTCTAAAAGAATCCATAGCCTAAGGTGTGTGAGCCTTATGAGTGATCGACTTGACTAGTATTAATAGTTTGGAACTCATCGCCCGTGTATTCGGTGAGTGGTGGCAGCGTGCATGAGCGGGTGTGTGGCCTGGGTCGGTGTGTGATTTATGCTCCCATTACAGCATAGGACAGAGGTTGAATGCTGGACTGAGAGTGGGGAGATAGATTAACCCTTGCAGGCACAACCCCAAGTCACGTGTGAGAGCAGGCACGTGTTGAATAAGTGACACCACGGAGAAGGGATCCGTGACACTACCTTTTTGGAGTAAAATATATAAAATTACTAGCTTTGCTTCTCCTTGCTCCAAAACGTACTGTCACATCCTCTGAATTGAATTACGCTACTAATTTAGGTTGGCTCCGGACCAGTTATTCATTAAGTAATCGGAGCTGGTGGCAGCGGATTTGTCCTGTGCGTTTGGAAGACCTGGTAGCGATGGACGGCGTTGATAATGTTCCCGCCTGAGTGGGAGTAGCTATATCGCCCTCGCTGCAGTGTGCCCATTAGCCAGTACAAAGTAAAGCAAGGCAGCCTTTCTGGTGACTAATTATCCTAGGTGCAGTACCCTGTCTGACCTGAGGATAAGGGGGGCTCCAGAATGCTGCAAGTTCCAAACCGGAACTGAGATATAGATAAATCCCCTTCAGAAAGAACTGGGGCAACCAAACAACCCTGATTCATGACATATTAGTGTGAACGGTGGGGATGATAAATATACCCTCCTTGTGACTCGTGACACCTAGACAGAGAAAACCGAGGGCAGAGGCAGAGAACAGGGAGGGTGCGCAACAAACGAAGGGCCAAGGCGGAGGAAAAGGGGGAGCAGTGTGGCAAACCGAGGCGGACAAGGGGGCGCAGAAAACCGGAGTGGACAAAAAGGGGGAAGCAGCACAGAAAGCAAAGGCCGAGGTGCAGGAGGTAGAGAAGGGGGAGGCAGTAAGCAAACCGAAGCCGGGGAGAAGGAGGAAGTGGGGCACAGAGGGTAGAGGTGGAGAAGGGTGGGGAGGAGACAACATGCCAAACAGAGGGCCAAGATGGACAACGGGGGAGGCGGAGCAGCAAAGAGAGGGCTAAGGCAGAGAAGGTAGACAAGGGGGGAGGCAAAGTAGCAAACTGAAAGCCGGGGCGAAGAAGGGAGAGGAGTGGCAATCCAAGGTGGAGAAGGGAAAGCAGTGCAGCAAACTGAGGGCCAAAGAGGAAGCGGCGCAGAAAACCAGAGTTGATGAAAAGAGGAAGGCAGCGCAGAAAGCAAAGGCCGAGGCGCAGGAGGTAAAGGGGGAGGCAAACCGAAGCCGAGGAGGAGGCACACTGAAGGCAAAGGCGGAAAAGAAGGGTAAGGAGGAGACAGCAGTGCAGCAAACAGAGGGCCAAAGCAGATGAAGCAGAGAAGGGGGAGGCAAAGTCACAAACTGAGGGAAGAGGCGAAGAAAAGGGAGGTGGAGGGGCAAGTCAAGGTGAAGGGAAAGCGGCGCAGCAAACCAAGGGCCAAGGAGAAAGGGTGGCAGAGGAGATGGACAAGGGGCATGCAAACAGAAAGAGATAGAGAAAGGGGAGGCAGCAAGCAAACCGAAGGCCGAGGTAGAGAAGGGAGAAGCGGCCCAGTGTCATGCGTCAGGATTCGACCAATTGATCCTGTGTTCTTTGGTCGGCGTCTCTTTCCGCTGGGCCACAACCAATTCACCTCTTCTTTTGGGTGCTTTAGTTCTGTTATCTTTGCTTTTGTCAGTTTTGGGTAACAGGAATTTTCCATTTACTCTGTCTCTCCTATCACCATTTGGATGCAGCTTTAAATACCTTCCCCTACTGGCGTTTCCTGCTGGTGATGGACTTTGTTGGATTCACTTTGCTGTAGTTTGTGTTGTTTGCAGCGGTTTCATGTGCGATTCCTTTATTCCTTAGGGAACTGCTACTCTAGGGATCCTAGGTCACACAAGGTTTTCCACCTCAACAGTAGCAAGGGGAATTTTCTTTGTTAAGAAAACAGATGGAGGTTTAAGTCCTTGTTTGGATTTTAGAGAGATTAATGAGATTAAGGTACATAAATGTACCGTTACACTAAACGACTTACCAACGATCACGATTAGCGATACGACCTGGCCGTGATCGTTGGTAAGTCGTTGTGTGGTCGCTGGAGAGCTGTCACACAGACAGCTCTCTCCAGCGACCAACGATCAGGGAAAAGACTTTGGCATCGTTGAAGACAGTTTCAACGATGCCAAAATCCCCGGGTAAACATCGGGTTACTAAGTGCAGGGCCGCGCTTAGTAACCCGATATTTATCCTGGTTACCATTGTAAAAGTAAAAAAAAAAAAAACAGTACATACTCACATTCCGATGTCTGTCACGTCCCCCGCCGTCAGCTTCCCGCACTGACTGGGTCAGCGCCGGCCGTAAAGCAGAGCACAGCGGTGACGTCACCGCTGTGCTCTGCTTTACGGCCGGCCCGGCGCTGACAGTCAGTGCAGGAAGCTGACGGCGGGGGGCGTGACAGACATCGGAATGTGAGTATGTACTGTTTTTCCTCTTTGGGGAGTATATTTGATTTACTCAGGTTCTCGTGAGGAGCTTAATTGGCAGGTGCTTCAGGTTCTTCGTGAGAATCATTTATTTGCCAAACTAGAGAAGTGTCAGTTTGAGGTGCAGCAGATTCAGTTTTTGGGTCATTAGGTTTCTGCTGAAGGTTTTCAAATGGATCCCAATACGGTACAGGCCATCGTTGATTGGGTGCAACCTACTAATCTTAAAGCTCTACAGAGCTACTTCGGTTTCGCTATTATCATAATTTTATTCTAAACTTCTGAGTCATAGTCAAATATGTCAAATGTGATATGACCAAGAAGGGAGCCGACTTGACCTCTTGGTCTTCAGAGGCTGTTGATGCTCTTGCTGCTCTCAAGTTAGGTTAGCCTTTTCTAAAGTTCTGGTCCTCAGTCAACCCGATGATTATTAGTCCACTATACCAGAGGATGAAAAATACTCTTCATTTGATTAAGGTCTGCAGAGTACTTAAGAGGTCTTCTGATAACTTGTGATCATCCCAAAAGAACGGAGAACCGCAAACGTTGGAGGGCTCCTCAATCAAATAATTGATAGAACACAGCACCACATGAAAACATAGGGTTAAGTTTACTCACAGTTGCAGGGCACGTCATATCCCAGGAGTCCCTCTTGGAATACGTCCAAACATCATAGAAAGAATGGAAAGGACAGCGCCTCAGTGGTTGGTGACTATAAGTCACATTTATTCCACCTTCTGTGGCGACGTTTCGATTCCAAATGATCTTTACCAAGCACTTGATACAGATCATTTGGGATAGAAATGTCACAACAGTTGGAGGGCTCCTGTCTTTGAGGTTCGAGATTTTGTCTGGTTATCCTCTAAAATTCTCAGTCTCAAAGTTCCAGCTGGAAAATTTGCTAAATTTGTAGGACCGTATTAGATAATCAAGATCATTATTCAGGTGACTATTAAACTCCAACTCCCGGTTGCATGGAGGTTTAATAATTCCTTCCCAGTCTCTTAAGTTTGAAGGGGCACCGGGTCCTCAGGGCAGTGCTGAGATACATGTGGAGGAGGACAAGCAGTATGAGGTGGAACGAGTCTAGAAATCTAAAGACCTACAGGCCGATGGCCTAATGAGGTAGTTCTATCTGCGAAGTCAGCAGTTGGGGGGATCTCGGTGGGTCCAGAGGCCCCTCGTGGAAGGTGGGATTCTGTTATGTGTCTGGACTCAACCCCATGATCCTGTGTTCGGTGGTCGGCGTCTCTTTCCGCCCAGCCACAACAGATTCACCTTTTCTTCAGGTGTTTTAGTTGTTTCTTTGCTTCTGTCGGTTTGGGGTAACAGGCGTTTTTCATTTACTCTGTTTGTCTGCCCTATCACCTCTCGGGGGCAGCTGTATATACCTTCCCCAGCTGGGGTTTCCTGCTGGTGATACTTTGTTGGATTCATTCACTTTGTTGTAGGTTATGTTGGTTGCAGCGGTTTCGAGTGCGATTCCTTTATTCCTAGGGGAATTGCTACTCTAGTGATCCTAGGAGCTGCTAAGGACATTCAGGGTAAGCCGCTGTCGAGTACGGGTGCCATTGTGTTACCTTAGGGTGCCAACCTCCGCGGTCAGGAAGACCAGGGATAGAGAAGGGCTTTTCCTAGTCTGAACAGGGATTTGTCAGGTTCAAATTTGTCTCCCAGGTTTGTACATTACCCATGTCAATGTGCTTTGGCAGTCATAACTAGTGGCAACCCGAGGGCAGGAGAGGGGGAAGGCGGCAGGCAAACCGAAGGCAGAGGCGGAGGAGGTAGAGATGGGGGAGGTAGCAGGCAAACCGAAAGCCGAGGTAGAGAAGGGGGAGGTGCCAGGCAAAACGAGGGTCGAGGTGGACGAGGTAGAGAAGGGGGGGGAGGTGCCAGGCAAACCGAAGGCCGAGGCAGAGGAGGTAGAGAAGGGGGAGGTGCCAGGCAAAACGAGGGTCGAGGTGGAGGAGGTAGAGAAGGGGGGGGAGGTGCCAGGCAAACCGAAGGCCGAGGCAGAGGAGGTAGAGAAGGGGGAGGTGCCAGGCAAAACGAGGGTCGAGGTGGAGGAGGTAGAGAAGGGGGGGAGGTGCCAGGCAAACTGAAGGCCGAGGCAGAGGAGGTAGAGAAGGGGGAGGTGCCAGGCAAAACGAGGGTCGAGGTGGAGGAGGTAGAGAAGGGGGGGAGGTGCCAGGCAAACTGAAGGCCGAGGCAGAGGAGGTAGAGAAGGGGGAGGTGCCAGGCAAAACGAGGGTCGAGGTGGAGGAGGTAGAGAAGGGGGGGAGGTGCCAGGCAAACCGAAGGCCGAGGCGGAGGAGGTAGAGAAGGGGGAGGTGCCAGGCAAAACGAGGGTCGAGGTGGAGGAGGTAGAGAAGGGGGGGAGGTGCCAGGCAAACTGAAGGCCGAGGCAGAGGAGGTAGAGAAGGGGGAGGTGCCAGGCAAAACGAGGGTCGAGGTGGAGGAGGTAGAGAAGGGGGGGAGGTGCCAGGCAAACCGAAGGCCGAGGCGGAGGAGGTAGAGAAGGGGGAGGTGCCAGGCAAAACGAGGGTCGAGGTGGAGGAGGTAGAGAAGGGGGGGAGGTGCCAGGCAAACTGAAGGCCGAGGCAGAGGAGGTAGAGAAGGGGGAGGTGCCAGGCAAAACGAGGGTCGAGGTGGAGGAGGTAGAGAAGGGGGGGAGGTGCCAGGCAAACCGAAGGCCGAGGCGGAGGAGGTAGAGAAGGGGGAGGTGCCAGGCAAAACGAGGGTCGAGGTGGAGGAGGTAGAGAAGGGGGGGAGGTGCCAGGCAAACTGAAGGCCGAGGCAGAGGAGGTAGAGAAGGGGGAGGTGCCAGGCAAAACGAGGGTCGAGGTGGAGGAGGTAGAGAAGGGGGGGGAGGTGCCAGGCAAACCGAAGGCCGAGGCGGAGGAGGTAGAGAAGGGGGAGGTGCCAGGCAAAACGAGGGTCGAGGTGGAGGAGGTAGAGAAGGGGGAGGTGCCAGGCAAAATGAGAGTCGAGGTGGAGGAGGTAGAGTAGGGGGAGGTGCCAGGCAAACCAAAGGCTGAGGCGGAGGAGGTAGAGAAGGGGGAGGTGCCAGACAAAATGAGGGTCGAGTCGGAGGAGGTAGAGATGGGGGAGGTGGCAGGCAAACCAAAGGCCGAGGAGAATGAGGTGGAGCCGGCGCAACAAACTAAGGGCCAAGGAAGAGGAGAAAGGGGAGGCAGCGCGGCAAACAAAAGGGCCATGGTGGAGGAGAAACAGGAGGTGTTGCGACAAATTGAGGGATACGCCAGACGAGAAGGGAGAGGCAGCTCGGCAAACCGAGGGCTGACTGGGAGTGGGTTGGCACTTACTGCGTGGCAGTGTGAAGTAACCCTGTGGAGAAGGATCCCAGCACTTCGCAACAGTCAATACAATTGGCCTGAAAGAGAATCACAGGAATGTTTCAGACACCTACCTGCCTGCCCTGCCCCCACACCCCATGCCCCCAAACCCTGTACACCCGCTGCCCACCACCTCCTGCTGGCTCTCTTACCCGGGTTTATGGACGATGTCTCGCAGGACCCGCACCGCGTCATCATTGCTCATGTTCTCAAAGTTAATGTCATTCACCTGTACGAGATACAAGATCTCATTGAAGGATGTAAAGACAAGCGGAGCAAGGCGAGGGGCGCGGAAGGAAGGACGGAGGGAGGCGCGGAAAGATGGACGAAGGGAAGCGCGAAAGGAGGGAGGTGCGACAGGACGGACGGAGGCATGAAAAGACGAAGGGATGGAGGCGCGGAAAGACGGACGGAGGGATGCGCGGAAAGACGGACGGATGCGAGGAAAGAGATGGAGGGAGGCGCGGAAAGACGGACAGAGAGAGGCGCGAAAGGAGGGAGGTGCGACAGGACGGACGGAGGTGTGAAAAGACGAAGGGAGGGAGGCGCGGAAAGACGGACGGAGGGAGGCGCGGAAAGACGGACGGAGGGAGGCGCGGAAGGACAGACGGAGGGAGGTGTGAAAGGACGAAGGGAGGGAAGTGTGACAGGACGGACAGAGGCGTGAAAAGACGAAGGGAGGGAGGCGCGAAAAGACGAAGGGAGGGAGGCGCGGAAAGACGGATGGAGGGAGGCGCGGAAAGACGGACGGAGGGAGGCGCGGAAAGAGACGGAGGGAGGCGCGGAAAGAGACGGAGGGAGGCGCGGAAAGAGACGGAGGGAGGCGCGGAAAGACAGACGGAGGGAGGCGCGGAAAGACAGACGGAGGGAGGCGCGGAAAGACAGACGGAGGGAGGCGCGGAAAGACAGACGGAGGGAGGCGCGGAAAGACAGACGGAGGGAGGCGCGGAAAGACAGACGGAGGGAGGCGCGGAAAGGCAGACGGAGGGAGGCGCGGAAAGACAGACGGAGGGAGGCGCGGAAAGACAGACGGAGGGAGGCGCGGAAAGACAGACGGAGGGAGGCACGGAAAGACAGACGGAGGGAGGCGCGGAAAGACGGACGGAGGGAGGTGTGAAAGGACAAAGGGACGGAGGCGCAGAAAGACGAAGGGGGACGCAGAAGGAAGAGAGGATGCCGAAGAAAAAGGGGACGCGGAAGGAAGAGGGGACGCGGAAGGAAGAGGGGACGCCGAAGAAAGAGGGGAGGCGAGGCTGGCAGGTCGGAAGGGTTAGATAATTGGTGTAGGGGGGGAGAAGATAATTGGTGTGGGTGGAGTAGATAATTGGTGTAGGGGGGGAGAAGATAATTGGTGTGGGGGGGGGAGTAGATAATTGGTGTGGGGGGGAGTAGATTATTAGTGTAGGGGGGAGAAGAGAACCAGTGTAGTGGGGGGGTGGGGGAGTAGATAATTGGTGGGGGGGGAGTAGATAATAGGTGTAGGGGGGAGTAGATAATTGGTGTAGGGGGAGTAGATAATAGGTGTAGGAGGGGGAGTAGATAATTGGTGGGGGGGGGGGGGGAGTAGATAATAGGTGTAGGGGGGAGTAGATAATTGGTGTAGGGGGGAGGAGGGGAGATGTAGGGAAAGGGGAGTAGATAATTGTGAGGGCGCCAAGATGGGGACTGGGGGGTCGGAAGGATGCCAGCGTGGGGAGAGAGACTGTGTGCTCACCTGCAGCAGCATGTCCCCTGGCTCAATCCTCCCATCAGCTGCCACAGCTCCACCCTTCATAATGGATCCAATGTAGATGCCTCCGTCCCCGCGCTCATTACTCTGCCCCACGATGGAGATGCCCAAGAAGTTGTATTTCTCTGTGAGCACAATGAGGAAATATCAGAGAGAAGCACCGAGTACACAACCGCACCCACCACATACACGAGCCCCCTGCTGGCAACCTCCACACCACATAGACCCCTCTCACCCATATTCAGAGTCACTGTGATTATGTTCAGGGACATGGTGGAGTCGGTCACACTGCTGAGCGAGGAGGCCTGAAAGACAGAACAACAGCGGTTATGGAGGAGCGCGGGGCAGGGGCTATGGAGGAGCGCGGGGCAGGGGCTATGGAGGAGCGCGGGGCAGGGGCTATGGAGGAGCGCGGGGCAGGGGCTATGGAGGAGCGCGGGGCAGGGGCTATGGAGGAGCGCGGGGCAGGGGCTATGGAGGAGCGCGGGGCAGGGGCTATGGAGGAGCGCGGGGCAGGGGCTATGGAGGAGCGCGGGGCAGGGGCTATGGAGGAGCGCGGGGCAGGGGCTATGGAGGAGCGCGGGGCAGGGGCTATGGAGGAGCGCGGGGCAGGGGCTATGGAGGAGCGCGGGGCAGGGGCTATGGAGGAGCGCGAGGCGGGGGCTATGGAGGAGCGCGGGGCAGGGGCTAAGGAGGAGCGCGGGGCAGGGGCTATGGAGGAGCGCGGGGCAGGGGTTATGGAGGAGCGAGAGGCGGGGGCTACGGAGGAGCGAGGGGCGGGGGCTACGGAGGAGTGAGGGGCGGGGGCTATGGAGGAAGGTGGGGCAGGGGCTATGGAGAAGCGAGGGGCAGGGGCTACTGAGGAGCGAGGGGCAGGGGCTATGGAGGAGTGAGGGGCAGGGGCTATGGAGGAAGGTGGGGCAGGGGCCATGGAGGAAGGTGGGGGAGGAAGGTGGGGCAGGGGCTATGGAGGAAGGTGGGGCAGGGGCTATGGAGAAGCGAGAGGCGGGGGCTACGGAGGAGCGAGGGGCAGGGGCTATGGAGGAGTGAGGGGCAGGGGCTATGGAGGAAGGTGGGGCAGGGGCCATGGAGGAAGGTGGGGGAGGAAGGTGGGGCAGGGGCTATGGAGGAGCGAGGGGCAGGGGCTACTGAGGAGCGAGGGGTAGGGGCTACGGAGGAACGCGGGGTAGGGGCTAAGGAGGAACGCGGGGCAGGGGCTATGGAGGAGCGAGGGGCAATGGAGGAACGAGGGGCGGGGGCTATGGAGGAGCGAGGGGCAATGGAGGAGCAAGGGTCAGGGGCTAAGGAGGAGCGAGGGGCAGGGGCTATGGAGGAGCGCGGGACGGGCTATGGAGGAGCGCGGGGCAGGGTCACAGGGGCTATGGAGGAGCGAGGGGCAGGGTCACAGGGGCTATGGAGGAGCGAGGGGCAGGGTCACAGGGGCTATGGAGGAGCGTGGGGCAGGGGCTATTGAGGAGCGCGGGGCTAAGGAGGAGCGAGGGGCAGGGGCTATGGAGGAGCGCGGGACGGGCTATGGAGGAGCGAGGGGCAGGGTCACAGGGGCTATGGAGGAGCGAGGGGCAGGGTCACAGGGGCTATGGAGGAGCGTGGGGCAGGGGCTATTGAGGAGCGCGGGGCTATGGAGGAGCGCGGGGCAGGGGCTATGGAGGAGCGCGGGGCAGGGGCTATGGAGGAGCGCGGGGCAGGGGCTATGGAGGAGCGCGGGGCAGGGGCTATGGAGGAGCGCGGGGCAGGGGCTATGGAGGAGCGCGGGGCAGGGGCTATGGAGGAGCGCGGGGCAGGAGCTATGGAGGAGCGCGGGGCAGGGGCTATGGAGGAGCGCGGGGCAGGGGCTATGGAGGAGCGCGGGGCAGGGGCTATGGAGGAGCGCGGGGCAGGGGCTATGGAGGAGCGCGGGGCAGGGGCTATGGAGGAGCGCGGGGCAGGGGCTATGGAGGAGCGCGGGGCAGGGGCTATGGAGGAGCGCGGGGCAGGGGCTATGGAGGAGCGCGGGGCAGGGGCTATGGAGGAGCGCGGGGCAGGGGCTATGGAGGAGCGCGGGGCAGGGGCTATGGAGGAGCGCGGGGCAGGGGCTATGGAGGAGCGCGGGGCAGGGGCTATGGAGGAGCGCGGGGCAGGGGCTATGGAGGAGCGCGGGGCAGGGGCTATGGAGGAGCGCGGGGCAGGGGCTATGGAGGAGCGCGGGGCAGGGGCTATGGAGGAGCGCGGGGCAGGGGCTATGGAGAAGCGCGGGGCAGGGGCTATGGAGGAGCGCGGGGCAGGGGCTATGGAGGAGCGCGGGGCAGGGGCTATGGAGGAGCGCGGGGCAGGGGCTATGGAGGAGCGCGGGGCAGGGGCTATGGAGGAGCGCGGGGCAGGGGCTATGGAGGAGCGCGGGGCAGGGGCTATGGAGGAGCGCGGGGCAGGGGCTATGGAGGAGCGCGGGGCAGGGGCTATGGAGGAGCGCGGGGCAGGGGCTATGGAGGAGCGCGGGGCAGGGGCTATGGAGGAGCGCGGGGCAGGGGCTATGGAGGAGCGCGGGGCAGGGGCTATGGAGGAGCGCGGGGCAGGGGCTATGGAGGAGCGCGGGGCAGGGGCTATGGAGGAGCGCGGGGCAGGGGCTATGGAGGAGCGCGGGGCAGGGGCTATGGAGGAGCGCGGGGCAGGGGCTATGGAGGAGCGCGGGGCAGGGGCTATGGCTATGGAGGAGCGCGGGGCAAGGGCTATGGAGGAGCACGGGGCAGGGGCTATGGAGGAGTGAGGGGCAGAGGCTTTGAAGGAGCTCGGGGCAGGGCCTATGGAGGAGCGAGGGGCAGGGGCTATGGAGGAGCGCGGAGCAGGGGCTATGGAGGAGCGAGGGGCAGGGGCTATGGAGGAGCGAGGGGCAGAGGCTTTGAAGGAGCTCGGGGCAGGGGCTATGGAGGAGCGCAGGGCAGGGGCTATGGAGGAGCGCGGGGCAGGGGCTATGGAGGAGCGCGGGGCAGGGGCTATGGAGGAGCGCGGGGCGGGGGCTATGGAGGAGCGCGGGGCGGGGGCTATGGAGGAGCGCAGGGCGGGGGCTATGGAGGAGCGCGGGGCGGGGGCTATGGAGGAGCGCGGGGCAGGGGCTATGGAGGAGCACGGGGCGGGGGCTATGGAGGAGCGCGGGGCAGGGGCTATGGAGGAGCGCGGGGAAGGGGCCCAGCGGCCTCATCACACTCTGCTCACCCTCTCAAGGCGCGGGGGCCGCTGCTTACGCCTCCGGCGGTGACGCTTCAGCAGACGAGATGCACTGCTCTGCTCGGTGGAGCTGCTGAACCTAAACATTATGGAACAAGAGACCCCATAAAAAGGATGGTACAGGATCACATGATGAGAGCCCCCATATACACAGGACACACAGCCCCCCGTGCATACACAGAGCCCCCCCAACATACACAGGACACAGAGGCCCCCCCCTTACATACACAGGACATAGCCCCCCCACATACACAGAGCCCCCCTACATACACAGGACACACAGCCCCCCTACATACACAGGACACACAGTCCCCCCTACATACACAGGACACACAGCCCCCCTACATACACAGGACACACCGCTCCCCTACATACACAGGACACACAGCCCTCCCTACATACACAGGACACACAGCCCCCCTACATACACAGGACACACCGCTCCCCTACATACACAGGACACAGCCCCCCTACATACACAGGACACACAGCCCCCTACATACACAGGACACACAGCCCCCCTACATACACAGGACACAGCCCCCTACATACACAGGACACACAGCCCTCCCTACATACACAGGACACACAGCCCCCCTACATACACAGGACACACAGCCCCCCTACATACACAGGGCACAGCCCCCCCCTACATACACAGGACACACAGCTCCCCCTACATACACAGGACACACAGCCCCCCTACATACACAGGACACACAGCTCCCCTACATACACAGGACACACAGCCCCCTACATACACAGGACACACAGCCCCCCCTACATACACAGGACACACAGCCCCCCCTACATACACAGGACACACAGCCCCCCTACATACACAGGACACACAGCCCCCTACATACACAGGACACACAGCCCTCCCTACATACACAGGACACACAGCCCCCCTACATACACAGGACACAGCCCCCCCTACATACACAGGACACACAGCCCCCCTACATACACAGGACACACAGCCCCCCCTACATACACAGGACACACAGCCCCCCCTACATACACAGGACACACAGCCCCCCCTACATACACAGGACACACAGCCCCCCTACATACACAGGACACACAGCCCCCTACATACACAGGACACACAGCCCTCCCTACATACACAGGACACACAGCCCCCCTACATACACAGGACACAGCCCCCCCTACATACACAGGACACACAGCCCCCCTACATACACAGGACACACAGCCCCCCCTACATACACAGGACACACAGCCCCCCTACATACACAGGGCACAGCCCCCCTACATACACAGGACACACAGCCCCCCTACATACACAGGACACACAGCCCCCCTGCATACACAGGACACAGACCCCCCTACATACACAGGACACACAGCCCCCCTACATACACAGGACACACAGCCCCCCTACATACACAGGACACACAGCCCCCCTACATACACAGGACACACAGCCCCCCTACATACACAGGACACACAGCCCCCCCTACATACACAGGACACAGACCCCCTACATACACAGGACACACAGCCCCCCTACATACACAGGACACACAGCTCCCCTACATACACAGGACACACAGCCCCCCTACATACACAGGACACACAGCCCCCCTACATACACAGGACACACAGCCCCCCCTACATACACAGGACACACAGCCCCCCTACATACACAGGACACACAGCCCCCCTACATACACAGGACACACAGCCCCCCTACATACACAGGACACACAGCTCCCCTACATACACAGGACACACAGCCCCCCTACATACACAGGACACACAGCCCCCCTACATACACAGGACACACAGCCCCCCTACATACACAGGACACACAGCTCCCCTACATACACAGGACACACAGCCCCCCTACATACACAGGACACAGCCCCCCTACATACACAGGGCACAGCCCCCCTACATACACAGGACACACAGCCCCCCTACATACACAGGACACACAGCCCCCCTACATACACAGGACACACAGCCCCCCTACATACACAGGACACACAGCTCCCCTACATACACAGGACACACAGCCCCCCTACATACACAGGACACACAGCCCCCCTACATACACAGGACACAGCCCCCCTACATACACAGGACACACAGCTCCCCCTACATACACAGGACACACAGCCCCCCTACATACACAGGACACAGCTCCCCTACATACACAGGACACACAGCGCCCCTGCATACACAGGACACACAGCCCCCCTGCATACACAGGACACACAGCCCCCCTACATACACAGGACACACAGCCCCCCTACATACACAGGACACACAGCCCCCCTACATACACAGGACACACAGCCCCCCTACATACACAGGACACACAGCCCCCCTACATACACAGGACACACAGCTCCCCTACATACACAGGACACACAGCCCCCCTACATACACAGGACACACAGCTCCCCTACATACACAGGACACACAGCCCCCCCTACATACACAGGACACACAGCCCCCTACATACACAGGACACACAGCTCCCCTACATACACAGGACACACAGCCCCCCCTACATACACAGGACACACAGCCCCTCCTACATACACAGGACACACAGCCCCCCTACATACACAGGACACACAGCCCCCCTACATACACAGGACACACAGCTCCCCTACATACACAGGACACACAGCTCCCCCTACATACACAGGACACACAGCTCCCCCTACATACACAGGACACACAGCCCCCCCTACATACACAGGACACACAGCCCCCCTACATACACAGGACACACAGCTCCCCCCTACATACACAGGACACACAGCCCCCCTACATACACAGGACACACAGCCCCCCTACATACACAGGACATAGCCCCCCCTACATACACAGGACACACAGCCCCCCTACATACACAGGACACACAGCCCCCCCTACATACACAGGACATAGCCCCCCCTACATACACAGGACACACAGCCCCCCTACATACACAGGACACACAGCCCCCCTACATACACAGGACACACAGCCCTCCCTACATACACAGGACACACAGCCCCCCTACATACACAGGACACACAGCCCTCCCTACATACACAGGACACACAGCCCTCCCTACATACACAGGACACACAGCCCCCCTACATACACAGGACACACAGCCCCCCTACATACACAGGACACACAGCCCCACACACAGGTCGCACCTGCTCATGGCGTCCTCTTCCTCGGAGTCACAGATGCTGGTCTCTATCTCACTGGTCAGGAGGGTGGAGGACGACTCGTATCCAGAGAGGTGACGCTCTGCACGGCCATTCAGGGCCCGACCACCGCCTGCAACACGACCAACACAGACCAATAGAGAGGAGGGGGAGACCCTATACAGAATGTGCAAGACCTCCGCCTGCCCCTCAGAAAGAGCGCGCGTCCCTCCACACCCCCATAATACGCATCCACATCGCCTCCTGGCTAGCGACGCACGCTCATGACGCCCTCACCTAGGTCTCCACTCTCTCTCCGCCGCGGCGGCCGCTCTCGCCGTACGGACACCACAGACTCGGTCTCGGTCTCCTGGTCCAGGTTCTCAGCACTGTCGCACACATTAGGACTAAGACAGAAAAATAATATTTACCTATAACGATATTTCCCCGTGGTGCGGGAAAGGGCAGGCGAGGCAAGGGGGACACACTCACTGGAAGGAGGGAGGCCGGGAATCCCCAATGCCGCTGGTTCTCTCCGCAGGCGGTGGGGGGAGTGGAGGAGGAAGCGGGGAAGGTTCAGGCCGCAGGTCTGGAGGAGGGGGAGGAGCCTGCTCAGGAGGCGTGTTCTCAGCGGACACCAACTACCAGGGAAAAGGTATATGATGTCACAGACCCAGTGGTCCACAGCAATCCCACCGCACCCCCGACAGCCAGAGCCGGAGCAATCCCACCGCACCCCCGACAGCCACAGCAATCCCACCGTACCCCTAACAGCCACAGCAATCCCACCGTACCCCCGACAGCCACAGCAATCCCACCGTACCCCTAACAGCCAGAGCCGGAGCAATCCCACCGCACCCCCGACAGCCACAGCCGGAGCAATCCCACCGCACCCCCGACAGCCACAGCAATCCCACCGCACCCCCGACAGCCAGAGCCGGAGCAATCCCACCGTACCCCCGACAGCCGGAGCAATCCCACCGTACCCCCGACAGCCACAGCAATCCCACCGTACCCCTAACAGCCACAGCAATCCCACCGCACCCCCGACAGCCACAGCAATCCCACCGCACCCCCGACAGCCACAGCAATCCCACCGCACCCCCGACAGCCACAGCAATCCCACCGCACCCCCGACAGCCAGAGCCGGAGCAATCCCACCGTACCCCCGACAGCCGGAGCAATCCCACCGTACCCCCGACAGCCACAGCAATCCCACCGCACCCCCGACAGCCAGAGCCGGAGCAATCCCACCGTACCCCCGACAGCCGGAGCAATCCCACCGTACCCCCGACAGCCACAGCAATCCCACCGTACCCCTAACAGCCACAGCAATCCCACCGTACCCCTAACAGCCACAGCAATCCCACCGCACCCCCGACAGCCACAGCAATCCCACCGCACCCCCGACAGCCAGAGCCGGAGCAATCCCACCGTACCCCCGACAGCCGGAGCAATCCCACCGCACCCCCGACAGCCAGAGCCGGAGCAATCCCACCATACCCCCGACAGCCGGAGCAATCCCACCGTACCCCTAACAGCCACAGCAATCCCACCGCACCCCCGACAGCCACAGCAATCCCACCGCACCCCCGACAGCCAGAGCCGGAGCAATCCCACCGTACCCCCGACAGCCGGAGCAATCCCACCGCACCCCCGACAGCCACAGCCGGAGCAATCCCACCGTACCCCCGACAGCCGGAGCAATCCCACCGTACCCCCGACAGCCACAGCAATCCCACCGCACCCCCGACAGCCAGAGCCGGAGCAATCCCACCGTACCCCCGACAGCCACAGCAATCCCACCGCACCCCCGACAGTCACAGCAATCCCACCGTACCCCTAACAGCCAGAGCCAGAGCAATCCCACCGCACCCCCGACAGTCACAGCAATCCCACCGCACCCCCGACAGTCACAGCAATCCCACCGTACCCCTAACAGCCACAGCAATCCCACCGTACCCCTAACAGCCAGAGCCAGAGCAATCCCACCGCACCCCCGACAGCCACAGCCGGAGCAATCCCACCGCACCCCCGACAGTCACAGCAATCCCACCGTACCCCTAACAGCCACAGCAATCCCACCGTACCCCTAACAGCCAGAGCAATCCCACCGCACCCCCGACAGCCACAGCCGGAGCAATCCCACCGCACCCCCGACAGCCACAGCCGGAGCAATCCCACCGCACCCCCGACAGCCACAGCAATCCCACCGTACCCCTAACAGCCACAGCAATCCCACCGTACCCCTAACAGCCAGAGCAATCCCACCGTACCCCCGACAGCCAGAGCCGGAGCAATCCCACCGTACCCCCGACAGCCACAGCTGGAGCAATCCCACCGCACCCCCCCAAAAGCCAGAGCAATCCCACCGTACCCCTAACAGCCACAGCAATCCCACCGTACCCCTAACAGCCAGAGCCAGAGCAATCCCACCGCACCCCCGACAGCCACAGCAATCCCACCGTACCCCCGACAGCCACAGCAATCCCACCGCACCCCCGACAGCCACAGCCGGAGCAATCCCACCGCACCCCCGACAGCCACAGCAATCCCACCGTACCCCTAACAGCCACAGCAATCCCACCGTACCCCTAACAGCCAGAGCCAGAGCAATCCCACCGCACCCCCGACAGCCACAGCCGGAGCAATCCCACCGCACCCCCGACAGCCACAGCCGGAGCAATCCCACCGCACCCCCGACAGCCACAGCCGGAGCAATCCCACCGCACCCCCGACAGCCACAGCAATCCCACCGTACCCCTAACAGCCACAGCAATCCCACCGTACCCCTAACAGCCAGAGCAATCCCACCGTACCCCCGACAGCCAGAGCCGGAGCAATCCCACCGCACCCCCGACAGCCACAGCCGGAGCAATCCCACCGTACCCCTAACAGCCAGAGCCAGAGCAATCCCACCGCACCCCCGACAGCCAGAGCCAGAGCAATCCCACCGCACCCCCGACAGCCACAGCAATCCCACCGTACCCCCGACAGCCACAGCAATCCCACCGCACCCCCGACAGCCACAGCCGGAGCAATCCCACCGCACCCCCGACAGCCACAGCAATCCCACCGTACCCCTAACAGCCAGAGCCGGAGCAATCCCACCGTACCCCCGACAGCCACAGCAATCCCACCGCACCCCGACAGCCACAGCCGGAGCAATCCCACCGTACCCCCGACAGCCAGAGCAATCCCACCGTACCCCTAACAGCCACAGCAATCCCACCGTACCCCTAACAGCCAGAGCCAGAGCAATCCCACCGTACCCCCGACAGCCACAGCAATCCCACCGCACCCCCGACAGCCACAGCAATCCCACCGCACCCCCGACAGCCACAGCCGGAGCAATCCCACCGTACCCCCGACAGCTACAGCAATCCCACCGTACCCATAACAGCCACAGCAATCCCAACGTACCCCTAACAGCCAGAGCCAGAGCAATCCCACCGTACCCCCGACAGCCACAGCAATCCCACCGCACCCCCGACAGCCACAGCAATCCCACCGTACCCCTAACAGCCACAGCAATCCCACCGTACCCCTAACAGCCACAGCAATCCCACCATACCCCCGACAGCCAGAGCCGGAGCAATCCCACCGTACCCCCAACAGCCACAGCAATCCCACCGTACCCCTAACAGCCAGAGCAATCCCACCATACCCCCGACAGCCAGAGCCGGAGCAATCCCACCGTACCCCCAACAGCCACAGCAATCCCACCGTACCCCTAACAGCCACAGCAATCCCACCGTACCCCTAACAGCCAGAGCAATCCCACCGTACCCCCGACAGCCACAGCCAGAGCAATCCCACCGCACCCCCGACAGCCACAGAAATCCCACCGCACCCCCAACAGCCACAGCAATCCCACCGTACCCCTAACAGCCACAGCAATCCCACCGTACCCCTAACAGCCAGAGCCAGAGCAATCCCACCGCACCCCCGACAGCCACAGCAATCCCACCGTACCCCCGACAGCCAGAGCAATCCCACCGTACCCCCCGACAGCCAGAGCCGGAGCAATCCCACCGCACCCCCGACAGCCAGAGCAATCCCACCGTACCCCCGACAGCCACAGCAATCCCACCGTACCCCCCAAGAGCCAGAGCAATCCCACCGTACCCCCGACAGCCACAGCAATCCCACCGCACCCCCGACAGCCACAGCAATCCCACCGCACCCCTGACAGCAACAGCAATCCCACCGCACCCCCGACAGCCAGAGCAATCCCACCGTACCCCCGACAGCCACAGCAATCCCACCGCACCCCCGACAGCAACAGCAATCCCACCGCACCCCCGACAGCCAGAGCAATCCCACCGTACCCCCAACAGCCAGAGCAATCCCACCGCACCCCCGACAGCCAGAGCAATCCCACCGCACACCCGACAGCCAGAGCAATCCCACCGTACCCCCAACAGCCACAGCAATCCCACCGTACCCCCCCAAGAGCCAGAGCAATCCCACCGCACCCCCGACAGCCAGAGCAATCCCACCGCACCCCCGACAGCCAGAGCAATCCCACCATACCCCCCCCAAGAGCCAGAGCAATCCCACCGTACCCCGACAGCCAGAGCAATCCCACCGTACCCCGACAGCCAGAGCAATCCCACCGCACACCCGACAGCCAGAGCAATCCCACCGTACCCCCAACAGCCAGAGCAATCCCACCGTACCCCCCCAAGAGCCAGAGCAATCCCACCGCACCCCCGACAGCCAGAGCAATCCCACCGCACACCCGACAGCCAGAGCAATCCCACCGTACCCCCCCAAGAGCCAGAGCAATCCCACCACACCCCCGACAGCCAGAGCAATCCCACCGTACCCCCCAACAGCCACAGCAATCCCACCATACCCCCCCCAAGAGCCAGAGCAATCCCACCGCACCCCCGACAGCCAGAGCAATCCCACCGTACCCCCCCCAAGAGCCAGAGCAATCCCACCGTACCCCCCCCAAGAGCCAGAGCAATCCCACCATACCCCCGACAGCCACAGCCGGAGCAATCCCACCGTACCCCCGACAGCCACAGCTGGAGCAATCCCACCGCACCCCCCCAAAAGCCAGAGCAATCTCACTGCACCCCTGACAGCCACAGCCGGAGCAATAATAATAATAATCTTTATTTATATAGCGCCAACATATTCCGCAGCGTTTTACAGTTTAACAGTTTCATACACAACAGTCATAAGTAACAACGTTAACAATACAATAATTAAAGCACAATAAGCCGCCCCTGCTCGTGAGAGCTTACAATCTACAATGAGGAGGGGGAGATACAAAGTACAGGTGTGTATTTACAATGATGTATTTACAATGAGGGTCCGGCCATCTTCAGGGGGTGGGGAATAGATGGGGATAGTGAATGGGCTACACACGAACAAACATAAAATGAGTTTGATTAGTGAACGTGATAGGCCACTCTGAACAAATGTGTTTTGAGTGAGCGCCTAAAACTATGCAAATTGTGGATGGTCCTAATATCTTGGGGTAGAGCATTCCAGAGGATTGGCGCAGCACGGGAGAAGTCTTGGAGTCGGGAGTGGGAGGTACGGATTAGTGCAGAGGTTAGTTGAAAGTCATTTGCAGAGTGCAGCGGCCGGTTAGGCTGATAGACAGAAATGAGGGAGGAGATATAAGGGGGGCCGCACTGTGGAGAGCTTTGTGGGTGAGAACAAGTACTTTGAATTGTATCCTGTAATGAATGGGTAGCCAGTGTAACGACTGGCGAAGAGCGGACGCGTCCGAGTAACGATTAGCCAGATGGACGACCCTGGCTGCTGCATTAAGGATAGACGGGAGAGGGGAAAGTCGCGTGAGGGGGAGACCAATTAATAGAGCGTTACAGTAGTCCAGGCGGGAGTGGATCAGGGCGACAGTGAGGGTTTATTGTCTCCATGGTGAGAAAAGGGCGGATTCTAGAGATGTTCTTTAGGTGTAAGCGGCACGAGCGGGCAAGAGATTGTATATGGGAGGTGAAGGAGAGATCGGAGTCAGACATAACACCCAGACAGCGCGCCTGCTGCCGGGGTGTTATTATGGTGCCACCCACGGAGAGGGAAATGTCAGATTTAGGGAGGTTAGTAGATGGTGGGAGCAGAAGAAGTTCAGTTTTGGAGAGGTTGAGTTTCAGATAGAGAGCGGACATGATGTTGGAGACTGCAGACAGACAGTCAGTGGCGTTCTGTAGTACAGCGGGGGTAAGGTCAGGGGATGACGTATATAGTTGTGTGTCATCAGCATAAAGATGGTACTGAAAGCCAAATCTACTGATGGTCTGTCCAATTGGGGCTGTGTAGAGGGAGAAGAGAAGGGGGCCAATGACTGAGCCCTGAGGTACCCCAACAGTAAGACGAAGAGGAGATGAAGTGGAGCCGGAGAACAGAACACTGAAGGAGCGGTCAGAAAGATAGGAGGAGAACCAGGAGAGAGCAGTGTCCTTAATGCCTAGTGACTGGAGCCTAGAGAGAAGGAGAGGGTGGTCAACAGTGTCGAAGGCTGCAGAAAGGTCGAGAAGAATGAGCAGAGAGTGGTCACCGTTACGTTTTGCTGTCAGAAGGTCATTGGTCACCTTGATGAGTGCAGTTTCTGTCGAATGTAGGGGGCGGAAACCGGACTGTGAAGGGTCTAGGAGGGAGTGAGTGGAGAGGTAACGGGTAAGGCGGGAGTATATCAGGCGCTCCAAGAGTTTAGAGATGAAGGGGAGATTGGAGACCGGTCTGTAGTTGTTTGTGCAGGATGGGTCAAGGGTGGGTTTCTTTAGTAATGGAGTAATGATAGAGTGTTTGAAGGAGGAGGGGAAAATGCCAGAGGAGAGGGAGAGATTAAAGATTGTAGTTAGGTGACTTGTGACGACTGGAGAGAGAGACTGGAGGAGATGTGAGGGAATGGGGTCGGTGGTGCATGTAGTCGGACGAGAAGAGGAGAGGAGCTTGGAGACGTCTTCTTCTGTGATGGGATCGAATGTGGAGAGTGAGCCAGGGGCAATGAGGGAAGGGATGGGAGTCACTGAACTTACTGGTTGGGAGCGGATTTCCTGACGGATATTGTCTATTTTCTCTACAAAGTGGGAGGCCAGGTCATCAGCACAGATGTCTGTGATAGGGGCTTGTTCTTTTGGCCTGAGGAGGGAGTGAAAGGTGTCAAAAAGTTTCTTGGGGTTGTTGGATAGTGAGGAGATCAGGGTGGTGAAGTAGGTCTGTTTGGCGAGGTGAAGGGCAGAATTTTAGGTTTTTCACATAAATTTGAAGTGTATGAAGTCTTCTGGTGTGCGAGTTTTCCTCCATAAGCGTTCAGCACACCTAGAGCATCGCTGGAGAAATCGGGTTTGCGATGTGAGCCAGGGCTGTTTCACTCTGTGTTTGGAGGTTCTGAGGGTGAGGGGAGCTACTTGGTCAAGGGTGCTTCTAAGAGTGTCATTGTAGTGATGTACCGCCAGATCAGGACAGGAAAACGAAGAGATTGGGGACAATGATGAGCGTAGGGAGTGAAAGTGTGTGAGGGTTAATGGCTTGTAGATTTCTGACTGAATGGTAGGTAGGAGGGTGCTGGGGTGAGCGAGGATTTGTGAGTGTGAAGGAGAGAATGTTGTGGTCAGAGAGGGGAAGCGGTGAGTTATCTAGGTAGGAGATTGAGCAGAGGCGGGTGAAAACCAGGTCCAGGGATTTACCGTCTGTGTGTCTCAGAGGTTGAGAGCTGTGAGAGGCCGAGAGAAGTGGTTAGGCTACGTTCACATTAGCGTTGCGCCGCTGTTGCGTCGGCGACGCAGCGGCGACGCAGCGGCGACGCGCCCCTATGTTTAACATAGGGGACGCGTGCGTTTTTTGGGTGGCGTTTTTCGCCACGTGCGTCGTTTCCGACGCTAGCGTCGGACGCAAGAAAATGCAACAAGTTGCATTTTCTGTGCGTCCGATTTTCGTCAAAAACGACGCACGCGTCGCAAAACGCGCGCGTTTTTGCGCGCGTTTGCGCGCGTTTTTCCGTGCGTCGCGCGTTGCGTCGCCGACGCAGGGCGGCGCAACGCTAATGTGAACGTAGCCTTAGTGATAGAAGCTGGGATGTAGATGTGGAAGTGGGGCTGTTAATGGGGATATTGAAGTCTCCCAGGATAAGGGTTGGGAGTTCTGAGGACATGAAGTGCAGCAGCCAGGCAGAGAAGTGGTCCAGGAAGTGGGATGGTGAGCCTGGGGGCCGGTATATGACCGCTACTCTGAGGGAGAGGGGACGAAAGAGCCTGATGGTGTGGACCTCAAAAGAAGGTAATGAGAGTGATGGAACAGGGGGGATGACCTGGAAAGTGCATTGTGGGGACAGGAGTATGCCAACTCCACCACCAGGTCTGTTTGTGGGCCTCAGGGAATGTGAGAATTGTAAGCCACCATGGGAAATGGCCGCAGGGGAGACAGTGTCAGAATCCTGAATCCAGGTTTCCGTGAGGGCCAACAGATTCAGAGAGTTTTTCAGAAAGTAATTGTGTAGGAAAAGAAGCTTGTTGCATACAGACCGTGGATTCCAAAGGGCAGAATTAAAAGAAGGAGATGAAGGAGGGCAAATAATATTAGTAAGATTATTAAGGTTTCGATGTGAGGTAGGGTAGGGGTTGAGGTTGGTGGATGGTGGACCGGTGTTTGGGGAGATGTCCCCTGATATCAGCAGGAGTAGGAACATGAAAAGCAAATAGCTTTTGGAATTGAATGAAGTTTTTTGTGGTGTGTTTGGGCAACATGGGCTGCGGTTTTTCAGGAAGGTGAGAAGTGCATGGGAGCTGTACATGGGACATGGAAGGAGAGAGGAGCTGATGTAAATGAGTCGTGGTGGAGGGGGGATTGGGCGGTGTAAGTGGACTGTAAGGGAACATAGGAGGATAGGAATAAAGCACATGGATAGCAATCCCACCGCACCCCCCCAAGAGCAAGAGCAATCCCACCGCACCCCCGACAGCCAGAGCCGGAGCAATCCCACCGCACCCCCGACAGCCACAGCCGGAGCAATCCCACCGCACCCCCGACAGCCACAGCCGGAGCAATCCCACCGCACCCCCGACAGCCACAGCCGGAGCAATCCCACCGCACCCCCGACAGCCACAGCCGGAGCAATCCCACCGCACCCCCGACAGCCACAGCAATCCCACCGCACCCACGACAGCCACAGCCGGAGCAATCCCACCGCACCCCCGACAGCCACAGCAAACCCACCGCACCCCCGACAGCCACAGCCGGAGCAATCCCACCGCACCCCCGACAGCCACAGCAATCCCACCGCACCCACGACAGCCACAGCCGGAGCAATCCCACCGCACCCCCGACAGCCACAGCAATCCCACCGCACCCCCGACAGCCACAGCCGGAGCAATCCCACCGCACCCCCGACAGCCACAGCTGGAGCAATCTCACCGCACCCCCGACAGCCACAGCAATCCCACCGCACCCACGACAGCCACAGCCGGAGCAATCCCACCGCACCCCCGACAGCCACAGCAATCCCACCGCACCCCCGACAGCCACAGCCATCCCACCGCACCCCCGACAGCCACAGCTGGAGCAATCTCACCGCACCCCCGACAGCCACAGCAATCCCACCGCACCCCCGACAGCCACAGCTGGAGCAATCTCACCGCACCCCCGACAGCCACAGCAATCCCACCGCACCCACGACAGCCACAGCCGGAGCAATCCCACCGCACCCCCGACAGCCACAGCCGGAGCAATCCCACCGCACCCCCGACAGCCACAGCCGGAGCAATCCCACCGCACCCACGACAGCCACAGCAATCCCACCGCACCCCCGACAGCCACAGCAATCCCACCGCACCCACGATCCCACCGCACCCCCGACAGCCACAGCCGGAGCAATCCCACCGCACCCCCGACAGCCACAGCCGGAGCAATCGCACCGCACCCTCGACAGCCACAGCAATCCCACCGCACCCACGACAGCCACAGCCGGAGCAATCCCACCGCACCCCCGACAGCCACAGCCGGAGCAATCCCACCGCACCCCCGACAGCCACAGCAATCCCACCGCACCCCCGACAGCCACAGCAATCCCACCGCACCCCCGACAGCCAGAGCCGGAGCAATCCCACCGCACCCCCGACAGCCACAGCAATCCCACCGCACCCCCGACAGCCACAGCCGGAGCAATCCCACCGCACCCCCGACAGCCACAGCTGGAGCAATCTCACCGCACCCCCGACAGCCACAGCAATCCCACCGCACCCACGACAGCCACAGCCGGAGCAATCCCACCGCACCCCCGACAGCCACAGCAATCCCACCGCACCCCCGACAGCCACAGCCATCCCACCGCACCCCCGACAGCCACAGCTGGAGCAATCTCACCGCACCCCCGACAGCCACAGCAATCCCACCGCACCCCCGACAGCCACAGCTGGAGCAATCTCACCGCACCCCCGACAGCCACAGCAATCCCACCGCACCCACGACAGCCACAGCCGGAGCAATCCCACCGCACCCCCGACAGCCACAGCCGGAGCAATCCCACCGCACCCCCGACAGCCACAGCCGGAGCAATCCCACCGCACCCACGACAGCCACAGCAATCCCACCGCACCCCCGACAGCCACAGCAATCCCACCGCACCCACGACAGCCACAGCCGGAGCAATCCCACCGCACCCACGACAGCCACAGCCGGAGCAATCCCACCGCACCCCCGACAGCCACAGCAATCCCACCGCACCCCCGACAGCCACAGCCGGAGCAATCCCACCGCACCCCCGACAGCCACAGCCGGAGCAATCCCACCGCACCCCCGACAGCCACAGCCGGAGCAATCGCACCGCACCCTCGACAGCCACAGCAATCCCACCGCACCCACGACAGCCACAGCCGGAGCAATCCCACCGCACCCCCGACAGCCACAGCCGGAGCAATCCCACCGCACCCCCGACAGCCACAGCCGGAGCAATCCCACCGCACCCCCGACAGCCACAGCCGGAGCAATCCCACCGCACCCCCGACAGCCACAGCTGGAGAAATTTCACCACATAGATGTCTCCAGCACACTTACCCACGATACTACACGACCATTGAAACACGGCAGCTTAGCATTATCATCCGAGATCTCCTCCTTCACCACCCTACAGGGGCACAGAGAAAGCATCAAAAGATGGCTGCCAAGGGGGCGGAGCCACCATGTCACCAGGCAAACACCAGACATCAAATCAACATGAAGGGGGAAGGAGGAGGGGTGAGGGGGAAATAGGAGGAGGGGTGAGGGGGAAGGAGGAGGGGTGAGGGGGAAGGAGGAGGGGTGAGGGGGAAGGAGGAGGGGTGAGGGGGAAGGAGGAGGGGTGAGGGGGAAGGGTGAGGGGGAAGGAGGAGGGGTGAGGGGGAAGGAGGAGGGGTGAGGGGGAAGGAGGAGGGGTGAGGGGGAAGGAGGAGGGGTGAGGGGGAAGGGTGAGGGGGAAGGAGGAGGGGTGAGGGGGAAGGGTGAGGGGGAAGGAGGAGGGGTGAGGTGGGAGGGGGAAGGAGGAGGGGTGAGGTGGGAGGGGGAAGGAGGAGGGGTGAGGTGGGAGGGGGAAGGAGGAGGGGGAAGGAGGAGGGGTGAGGTGGGAGGGGGAAGGAGGAGGGGTGAGGTGGGAGGGGGAAGGAGGAGGGGTGAGGTGGGAGGGGGAAGGAGGAGGGGGAAGGAGGAGGGGTGAGGTGGGAGGGGGAAGGAGGAGGAGTGAGGTGGGAGGGGGAAGGGGGAGGGGGAAGGAGGAGGGGTGAGGTGGGAGGGGGAAGGAGGAGGGGTGAGGTGGGAGGGGGAAGGAGGAGGTGTGAGGTGGGAGGGGGAAGGAGGAGGGGTGAGGTGGGAGGGGGAAGGAGGAGGGGTGAGGTGGGAGGGGGAAGGAGGAGGGGTGAGGTGGGAGGGGGAAGGAGGAGGGGGAAGGAGGAGGGGTGAGGTGGAAGGGTGAGGTGGGAGGGGGAAGGGTGAGGTGGGAGGGGGAAGGGTGAGGTGGGAGGGGGAAGGAGGAGGTGGGAGGGGGAAGGAGGAGGTGGGAGGGGGAAGGAGGAGGTGGGAGGGGGAAGGAGGAGGTGGGAGGGGGAAGGAGGAGGTGGGAGGGGGAAGGAGGAGGTGGGAGGGGGAAGGAGGAGGTGGGAGGGGGAAGGAGGAGGTGGGAGGGGGAAGGAGGAGGTGGGAGGGGGAAGGAGGAGGTGGGAGGTGGGAGGGGGAAGGAGGAGGGGTGAGGTGGGAGGGGGAAGGAGGAGGGGTGAGGTGGGAGGGGGAAGGAGGAGGGGGAAGGAGGAGGGGTGAGGTGGGAGGGGGAAGGAGGAGTGGTGAGGTGGGAGGGGGAAGGAGGAGGGGTGAGGGGGAAGGAGGAGGGGTGAGGTGGGAGGGGGAAGGAGGAGGGGTGAGGTGGGAGGGGGAAGGAGGAGGGGTGAGGTGGGAGGGGGAAGGAGGAGGGGTGAGGTGGGAGGGGGAAGGAGGAGGGGTGAGGTGGGAGGGGGAAGGAGGAGGGGTGAGGTGGGAGGGGGGAGGGAGGAGGGGTGAGGTGGGAGGGGGAAGGAGGAGGGGTGAGGTGGGAGGGGGAAGGAGGAGGGGTGAGGTGGGAGGGGGAAGGAGGAGGGAAGGCGGAGGGGTGAGGTGGGAGGGGGAAGGAGGAGGGGTGAGGTGGCGGAGGAGGGTGAGTGGGAGGGGGAAGGAGGAGGGGTGAGGTGGGAGGGGGAAGGAGGAGGGGTGAGGTGGGAGGGGGAAGGAGGAGGGGTGAGGTGGGAGGGGGAAGGAGGAGGGGTGAGGTGGGAGGGGGAAGGAGGAGGGGTGAGGTGGGAGGGGGAAGGAGGAGGGGTGAGGGGGAAGGAGGAGGGGTGAGGTGGGAGGGGGAAGGAGGAGGGGTGAGGTGAGAGGGGGAAGGAGGAGGGGTGAGGTGGGAGGGGGAAGGAGGAGGGGTGAGGTGGGAGGGGGAAGGAGGAGGGGTGAGGTGGGAGGGGGAAGGAGGAGGGGTGAGGGGGAAGGAGGAGGGGTGAGGGGGAAGGAGGAGGGGTGAGGGGGAAGGAGGAGGGGTGAGGGGGAAGGAGGAGGGGTGAGGTGGAAGGAGGAGGGGTGAGGTGGGAGGGGGAAGGAGGAGGGGTGAGGTGGGAGGGGGAAGGAGGAGGGGTGAGGTGGGAGGGGGAAGGAGGAGGGGTGAGGTGGGAGGGGGAAGGAGGAGGGGTGAGGTGGGAGGGGGAAGGAGGAGGGGTGAGGTGGGAGGGGGAAGGAGGAGGGGTGAGGTGGGAGGGGGAAGGAGGAGGGGTGAGGTGGGAGGGGGAAGGAGGAGGGGTGAGGTGGGAGGGGGAAGGAGGAGGGGTGAGGTGGGAGGGGGAAGGAGGAGGGGTGAGGTGGGAGGGGGAAGGAGGAGGGGTGAGGTGGGAGGGGGAAGGGAGGGAGGGGGAAGGAGGAGGGGTGAGGTGGGAGGGGGAAGGAGGAGGGGTGAGGTGGGAGGGGGAAGGAGGAGGGGTGAGGTGGGAGGGGGAAGGAGGAGGGGTGAGGTGGGAGGAGGGGTGAGGTGGGAGGGGGAAGGAGGAGGGGTGAGGGGGAAGGAGGAGGGGTGAGGGGGAAGGAGGAGGGGGAAGGAGGAGGGGTGAGGTGGGAGGGGGAAGGAGGAGGGGTGAGGTGGGAGGGGGAAGGAGGAGGGGTGAGGTGGGAGGGGGAAGGAGGAGGGGTGAGGTGGGAGGGGGAAGGAGGAGGGGTGAGGTGGGAGGGGGAAGGAGGAGGGGTGAGGTGGGAGGGGGAAGGAGGAGGGGTGAGGTGGGAGGGGGAAGGAGGAGGGGGAAGGAGGAGGGGTGAGGTGGGAGGGGGAAGGAGGAGGGGTGAGGTGGGAGGAGGGGTGAGGTGGGAGGAGGGGTGAGGAGGGAGGAGGGGGAAGGAGGAGGGGTGAGGAGGGAGGAGGGGGAAGGAGGAGGGGTGAGGGGGGTGGGAAGGAGGTATACAGGCGGTACATAGATGGTGTAGGGCGGTATATAGAGGGTGTGGGGGGATACAGCGGTCGGTTGGGGAGACGTCAGCGGTTCCGGTACCCGAAGTCCTGGTCCATGGCTTTGAAGAAATACTTCGCGTGTCCCCGTCCCAGCGCCGCCTTGAAGTCCCGCAGGCGGATGTCGGAGGCCGGCACGGGCACCTTCACCAGGTACGGCGTCTCCTCCTCGTCCAGGTGGTAGATCACCTTGGTCTCCGCCATCGTGCGGCCTAGAGGAGCCCAAAGCCGCGGACTCGAGTACCTGCAGCAGCGCCGCGTCCGGGGAACTACGTCTGACGTCACAGCGTACACGCTGGAGGAAGGGAAAGCACGCAGCAAGCACGCCCCCTCACAGCTAACCCCGCCCCCTCACAGCTAACTCCGCCTCCGTGCACTGCAGGGATCCACCCACCGCGCTGACGGCTGTGTGAAGAGAAATGTCCGCCCACAACATTGAAGCCACGCCCACAGAGAAACACGCCCACTGCACACTGCCCCGTATAATAACTGTACCGTCCTCATATAATATACCCCCAGTATCTGTACCGTCCTCATATAATATACCCCAGTATCTGTACTGTCCTCATATAATATACCCCAGTATCTGTACTGTCCTCATATAATATACCCCCAGTATCTGTACCGTCCTCATATAATATACCCCAGTATCTGTACCGTCCTCATATAATATACCCCCAGTATCTGTACTGTCCTCATATAATATACCCCAGTATCTGTACCGTCCTCATATAATATACCCCCAGTATCTGTACTGTCCTCATATAATATACCCCAGTATCTGTACCGTCCTCATATAATATACCCCAGTATCTGTACTGTCCTCATATAATATACCCCAGTATCTGTACTGTCCTCATATAATATACCCCAGTATCTGTACCGTCCTCATATAATATACCCCAGTATCTGTACTGTCCTCATATAATATACCCCAGTATCTGTACCGTAGTCATATATACCCCAGTATCTGTACCGTCCTCATATAATATACCCCCAGTATCTGTACCGTCCTCATATAATATACCCCAGTATCTGTACCGTCCTCATATAATATACCCCCAGTATCTGTACCGTCCTCATATAATATACCCCCAGTATCTGTACGTCCTCATATAATATACCCCAGTATCTGTACCGTCCTCATATAATATACCCCCAGTATCTGTACCGTCCTCATATAATATACCCCAGTATCTGTACCGTCCTCATATAATATACCCCAGTATCTGTACCGTCCTCATATAATATACCCCAGTATCTGTACCTGTCCTCATATAATATACCCCAGTATCTGTACTGTCCTCATATAATATACCCCAGTATCTGTACCGTCCTCATATAATATACCCCAGTATCTGTACCGTCCTCATAATATACCCCAGTATCTGTACCGTCCTCATATAATATACCCCCAGTATCTGTACCGTCCTCATATAATATACCCCCAGTATCTGTACCGTCCTCATATAATATACCCCAGTATCTGTACCTGTCCTCATATAATATACCCCAGTATCTGTACCTGTCCTCATATAATATACCCCCAGTATCTGTACCTGTCCTCATATAATATACCCCCAGTATCTGTACCGTCCTCATATAATATACCCCAGTATCTGTACCGTCCTCATATAATATACCCCCAGTATCTGTACCGTCCTCATATAATATACCCCAGTATCTGTACCGTCCTCATATAATATACCCCAGTATCTGTACTGTCCTCATATAATATACCCCAGTATCTGTACCTGTCCTCATATAATATACCCCAGTATCTGTACCGTCCTCATAATATACCCCAGTATCTGTACCGTCCTCATATAATATACCCCAGTATCTGTACCGTCCTCATATAATATACCCCCAGTATCTGTACCGTCCTCATATAATATACCCCAGTATCTGTACCGTCCTCATATAATATACCCCAGTATCTGTACCGTCCTCATATAATATACCCCAGTATCTGTACCGTCCTCATATAATATACCCCAGTATCTGTACCGTCCTCATAATATACCCCAGTATCTGTACCGTCCTCATATAATATACCCCAGTATCTGTATATAATATACCCCAGTATCTGTACCGTCCTCATAATATACCCCAGTATCTGTACCGTCCTCATATAATATACCCCAGTATCTGTATATAATATACCCCAGTATCTGTACCGTCCTCATATAATATACCCCAGTATCTGTACCGTCCTCATATAATATACCCCCAGTATCTGTACCGTCCTCATATAATATACCCCAGTATCTGTACCGTCCTCATATAATATACCCCAGTATCTGTACCGTCCTCATATAATATACCCCCAGTATCTGTACCGTCCTCATATAATATACCCCAGTATCTGTACCGTCCTCATATAATATACCCCAGTATCTGTACCGTCCTCATATAATATACCCCAGTATCTGTACTGTCCTCATATAATATACCCCCAGTATCTGTACCGTCCTCATATAATATACCCCAGTATCTGTACCGTCCTCATATAATATACCCCAGTATCTGTACTGTCCTCATATAATATACCCCAGTATCTGTACCGTCCTCATATAATATACCCCAGTATCTGTACCGTCCTCATATAATATACCCCAGTATCTGTACCGTCCTCATATAATATACCCCAGTATCTGTACTGTCCTCATATAATATACCCCAGTATCTGTACCGTCCTCATATAATATACCCCAGTATCTGTACCGTCCTCATATAATATACCCCAGTATCTGTACTGTCCTCATATAATATACCCCAGTATCTGTACCGTCCTCATATAATATACCCCAGTATCTGTACTGTCCTCATATAATATACCCCAGTATCTGCACCGTCCTCATATAATATACCCCAGTATCTGTACCGTCCTCATATAATATACCCCAGTATCTGTACTGTCCTCATATAATATACCCCAGTATCTGTACCGTCCTCATATAATATACCCCAGTATCTGTACTGTCCTCATATAATATACCCCAGTATCTGTACCGTCCTCATATAATATACCCCAGTATCTGTACTGTCCTCATATAATATACCCCAGTATCTGTACCGTCCTCATATAATATACCCCAGTATCTGTACCGTCCTCATATAATATACCCCAGTATCTGTACTGTCCTCATATAATATACCCCAGTATCTGTACCGTCCTCATATAATATACCCCAGTATCTGTACTGTCCTCATATAATATACCCCAGTATCTGTACCGTCCTCATATAATATACCCCAGTATCTGTACCGTCCTCATATAATATACCCCAGTATCTGTACTGTCCTCATATAATATACCCCAGTATCTGTACCGTCCTCATATAATATACCCCAGTATCTGTACTGTCCTCATATAATATACCCCAGTATCTGCACCGTCCTCATATAATATACCCCAGTATCTGTACCGTCCTCATATAATATACCCCAGTATCTGTACCGTCCTCATATAATATACCCCCAGTATCTGTACCGTCCTCATATAATATACCCCAGTATCTGTACTGTCCTCATATAATATACCCCAGTATCTGTACTGTCCTCATATAATATACCCCAGTATCTGTACCGTCCTCATATAATATACCCCAGTATCTGTACTGTCCTCATATAATATACCCCAGTATCTGTACTGTCCTCATATAATATACCCCAGTATCTGTACCGTCCTCATATAATATACCCCAGTATCTGTACTGTCCTCATATAATATACCCCAGTATCTGCACCGTCCTCATATAATATACCCCAGTATCTGTACCGTCCTCATATAATATACCCCAGTATCTGTACTGTCCTCATATAATATACCCCAGTATCTGCACCGTCCTCATATAATATACCCCAGTATCTGTACCGTCCTCATATAATATACCCCAGTATCTGTACCGTCCTCATATAATATACCCCAGTATCTGTACCGTCCTCATATAATATACCCCAGTATCTGTACCGTCCTCATATAATATACCCCAGTATCTGTACTGTCCTCATATAATATACCCCAGTATCTGCACCGTCCTCATATAATATACCCCAGTATCTGTACCGTCCTCATATAATATACCCCAGTATCTGTACCGTCCTCATATAATATACCCCAGTATCTGTACCGTCCTCATATAATATATCCCAGTATCTGTACCGTCCTCATATAATATACCCCAGTATCTGTACCGTCCTCATATAATATACCCCAGTATCTGTACCGTCCTCATATAATATACCCCAGTATCTGTACCGTCCTCATATAATATACCCCAGTATCTGTACTGTCCTCATATAATATACCCCAGTATCTGTACTGTCCTCATATAATATACCCCAGTATCTGTACCGTCCTCATATAATATACCCCAGTATCTGTACCGTCCTCATATAATATACCCCAGTATCTGTACCGTCCTCATATAATATACCCCAGTATCTGTACCGTCCTCATATAATATACCCCAGTATCTGTACCGTCCTCATATAATATACCCCAGTATCTGTACTGTCCTCATATAATATACCCCAGTATCTGCACCGTCCTCATATAATATACCCCAGTATCTGTACCGTCCTCATATAATATACCCCAGTATCTGTACTGTCCTCATAATATACCCTGTATCTGTACCGTCCTCATATAATATACCCCAGTATCTGTACCGTCCTCATAATATACCCCAGTATCTGTACCGTCCTCATATAATATACCCCAGTATCTGTACTGTCCTCATATAATATACCCCAGTATCTGTACTGTCCTCATATAATATACCCCAGTATCTGTACCGTCCTCATATAATATACCCCAGTATCTGTACTGTCCTCATAATATACCCTGTATCTGTACCGTCCTCATATAATATACCCCAGTATCTGTACCGTCCTCATATAATATACCCCAGTATCTGTACCGTCCTCATATAATATACCCCAGTATCTGTACTGTCCTCATATAATATACCCCAGTATCTGTACCGTCCTCATATAATATACCCCCAGTATCTGTACTGTCCTCATATAATATACCCCAGTATCTGTACCGTCCTCATATAATATACCCCAGTATCTGTACCGTCCTCATATAATATACCCCAGTATCTGTACCGTCCTCATATAATATACCCCAGTATCTGTACCGTCCTCATATAATATACCCCAGTATCTGTACCGTCCTCATATAATATACCCCAGTATCTGTACTGTCCTCATATAATATACCCCAGTATCTGTACCGTCCTCATATAATATACCCCAGTATCTGTACCGTCCTCATATAATATACCCCAGTATCTGTACTGTCCTCATATAATATACCCCAGTATCTGTACCGTCCTCATATAATATACCCCAGTATCTGTACTGTCCTCATATAATATACCCCAGTATCTGTACCGTCCTCATATAATATACCCCCAGTATCTGTACCGTCCTCATATAATATACCCCAGTATCTGTACCGTCCTCATATAATATACCCCAGTATCTGTACCGTCCTCATATAATATACCCTGTATCTGTACCGTCCTCATATAATATACCCCAGTATCTGTACCGTCCTCATAATATACCCCAGTATCTGTACCGTCCTCATATAATATACCCCAGTATCTGTACTGTCCTCATATAATATACCCCAGTATCTGTACCGTCCTCATATAATATACCCCAGTATCTGTACTGTCCTCATAATATACCCTGTATCTGTACCGTCCTCATATAATATACCCCAGTATCTGTACCGTCCTCATATAATATACCCCAGTATCTGTACCGTCCTCATATAATATACCCCAGTATCTGTACTGTCCTCATATAATATACCCCAGTATCTGTACCGTCCTCATATAATATACCCCCAGTATCTGTACTGTCCTCATATAATATACCCCAGTATCTGTACCGTCCTCATATAATATACCCCAGTATCTGTACCGTCCTCATATAATATACCCCAGTATCTGTACCGTCCTCATATAATATACCCCAGTATCTGTACCGTCCTCATATAATATACCCCAGTATCTGTACCGTCCTCATATAATATACCCCAGTATCTGTACTGTCCTCATATAATATACCCCAGTATCTGTACTGTCCTCATATAATATACCCCAGTATCTGTACCGTCCTCATATAATATACCCCAGTATCTGTACCGTCCTCATATAATATACCCCAGTATCTGTACTGTCCTCATATAATATACCCCAGTATCTGTACCGTCCTCATATAATATACCCCAGTATCTGTACTGTCCTCATATAATATACCCCAGTATCTGTACCGTCCTCATATAATATACCCCCAGTATCTGTACCGTCCTCATATAATATACCCCAGTATCTGTACCGTCCTCATATAATATACCCCAGTATCTGTACCGTCCTCATATAATATACCCCAGTATCTGTACCGTCCTCATATAATATACCCCAGTATCTGTACCGTCCTCATATAATATACCCCAGTATCTGTACTGTCCTCATATAATATACCCCAGTATCTGTACCGTCCTCATATAATATACCCCAGTATCTGTACCGTCCTCATATAATATACCCCAGTATCTGTACCGTCCTCATATAATATACCCCAGTATCTGTACCGTCCTCATATAATATACCCCAGTATCTGTACCGTCCTCATATAATATACCCCAGTATCTGTACTGTCCTCATATAATATACCCCAGTATCTGTACCGTCCTCATATAATATACCCCCAGTATCTGTACTGTCCTCATATAATATAATGGAGAAATCACCAACCACACAACTGAAGAACCGATATCAAATCTTTGTAGAGGATGAAGATGGCACACCTAAGAATGAAGCAATACCAGCAAGCAAAAAAGAAAAGGGCACACAGCAACAAGTGACAGCAAAAAGTACAGCCAAGAAGCAACGAAGAGTGGTGGTGGTGGGAGACTCACTACTGAGAGGCACCGAAGCAGCCATCTGCAGACCGGACATAACTGCAAGAGAAGTATGCTGCCTTCCAGGTGCGATGATCAAGGATGTGACCGATAGGATACCAAAGCTCTTCAGCTCCAAGGACGTCCACCCATTTCTTCTGATACATGTTGGCACCAATGACACGGCAAGGAAGGACCTACCGACAATCTGCAAGGACTTTGAAGAGTTGGGGAAGAAAGTAAAGGAACTGGATGCACAGGTAGTTTTTTCTTCTATCCTTCCAGTAGACGGGCATGGCACCAGGAGATGGAACAGGATCCTTGATGCAAACAACTGGCTAAGACGATGGTGCAGACAACAAGGATTTGGATTCCTGGACCACGGTGTGAATTACTGGTATGATGGACTCCTCGCCAGAGACGGACTACACCTCAACAAACCTGGTAAACACACATTCGCCAGAAGACTCGCTACACTCATCAGGAGGGCGTTAAACTAGAAGAAGAGGGGACGGGAAGAAAAACATTAGACTCGAACAAAGACGACCCAGGAAAACATACTCAGAAGGGAGGTAAGAACATTTCTAAAACAATCCACAGTGAGGAGATTGGAACAAAACAAAATCCTCTAAACTGCATGCTCGCAAACGCCAGAAGCCTGACAAACAAGATGGAAGAACTAGAAGCAGAAATATCTACAGGTAACTTTGACATAGTGGGAATAACCGAGACATGGTTAGATGAAAGCTATGACTGGGCAGTTAACTTACAGGGTTACAGTCTGTTTAGAAAGGATCGTAAAAATCGGAGAGGAGGAGGGGTTTGTCTCTATGTAAAGTCTTGTCTAAAGTCCACTTTAAGGGAGGATATTAGCGAAGGGAATGAGGATGTCGAGTCCATATGGGTTGAAATTCATGGAGGGAAAAATGGTAACAAAATTCTCATTGGGGTCTGTTACAAACCCCCAAATATAACAGAAAGCATGGAAAGTCTACTTCTAAAGCAGATAGATGAAGCTGCAACCCATAATGAGGTCCTGGTTATGGGGGACTTTAACTACCCGGATATTAACTGGGAAACAGAAACCTGTGAAACCCATAAAGGCAACAGGTTTCTGCTAATAACCAAGAAAAATTATCTTTCACAATTGGTGCAGAATCCAACCAGAGGAGCAGCACTTTTAGACCTAATACTATCTAATAGACCTGACAGAATAACAAATCTGCAGGTGGTTGGGCATTTAGGAAATAGCGACCACAAAATTGTGCAGTTTCACCTGTCTTTCACTAGGGGGACTTGTCAGGGAGTCACAAAAACATTGAACTTTAGGAAGGCAAAGTTTGACCAGCTTAGAGATGCCCTTAATCTGGTAGACTGGGACAATATCCTCAGAAATGAGAATACAGATAATAAATGGGAAATGTTTAAGAACATCCTAAATAGGCAGTGTAAGCGGTTTATACCTTGGGGGAATAAAAGGACTAGAAATAGGAAAAACCCAATGTGGCTAAACAAAGAAGTAAGACAGGCAATTAACCGTAAAAAGAAAGCATTTGCACTACTAAAGCAGGATGGCACCATTGAAGCTCTAAAAAACTATAGGGAGAAAAATACTTTATCTAAAAAACTAATTAAAGCTGCCAAAAAGGAAACAGAGAAGCACATTGCTAAGGAGAGTAAAACTAATCCCAAACTGTTCTTCAACTATATCAATAGTAAAAGAATAAAAACTGAAAATGTAGGCCCCTTAAAAAATAGTGAGGAAAGAATGGTTGTAGATGACGAGGAAAAAGCTAACATATTAAACACCTTCTTCTCCACGGTATTCACGGTGGAAAATGAAATGCTAGGTGAAATCCCAAGAAACAATGAAAACCCTATATTAAGGGTCACCAATCTAACCCAAGAAGAGGTGCGAAACCGGCTAAATAAGATTAAAATAGATAAATCTCCGGGTCCGGATGGCATACACCCACGAGTACTAAGAGAACTAAGTAATGTAATAGATAAACCATTATTTCTTATTTTTAGGGACTCTATAGCGACAGGGTCTGTTCCGCAGGACTGGCGCATAGCAAATGTGGTGCCAATATTCAAAAAGGGCTCTAAAAGTGAACCTGGAAATTATAGGCCAGTAAGTCTAACCTCTATTGTTGGTAAAATATTTGAAGGGTTTCTGAGGGATGTTATTCTGGATTATCTCAATGAGAATAACTGTTTAACTCCATATCAGCACGGGTTTATGAGAAATCGCTCCTGTCAAACCAATCTAATCAGTTTTTATGAAGAGGTAAGCTATAGGCTGGACCACGGTGAGTCATTGGACGTGGTATATCTCGATTTTTCCAAAGCGTTTGATACCGTGCCGCACAAGAGGTTGGTACACAAAATGAGAATGCTTGGTCTGGGGGAAAATGTGTGTAAATGGGTTAGTAACTGGCTTAGTGATAGAAAGCAGAGGGTGGTTATAAATGGTATAGTCTCTAACTGGGTCGCTGTGACCAGTGGGGTACCGCAGGGGTCAGTATTGGGACCTGTTCTCTTCAACATATTCATTAATGATCTGGTAGAAGGTTTACACAGTAAAATATCGATATTTGCAGATGATACAAAACTATGTAAAGCAGTTAATACAAGAGAAGATAGTATTCTGCTACAGATGGATCTGGATAAGTTGGAAACTTGGGCTGAAAGGTGGCAGATGAGGTTTAACAATGATAAATGTAAGGTTATACACATGGGAAGAGGGAATCAATATCACCATTACACACTGAACGGGAAACCACTGGGTAAATCTGACAGGGAGAAGGACTTGGGGATCCTAGTTAATGATAAACTTACCTGGAGCAGCCAGTGCCAGGCAGCAGCTGCCAAGGCAAACAGGATCATGGGGTGCATTAAAAGAGGTCTGGATACACATGATGAGAGCATTATACTGCCTCTGTACAAATCCCTAGTTAGACCGCACATGGAGTACTGTGTCCAGTTTTGGGCACCGGTGCTCAGGAAGGATATAATGGAACTAGAGAGAGTACAAAGGAGGGCAACAAAATTAATAAAGGGGATGGGAGAACTACAATACCCAGATAGATTAGCAAAATTAGGATTATTTAGTCTAGAAAAAAGACGACTGAGGGGCGATCTAATAACCATGTATAAGTATATAAGGGGACAATACAAATATCTCGCTGAGGATCTGTTTATACCAAGGAAGGTGACTGGCACAAGGGGGCATTCTTTGCGTCTGGAGGAGAGAAGGTTTTTCCACCAACATAGAAGAGGATTCTTTACTGTAAGGGCAGTGAGAATCTGGAATTGCTTGCCTGAGGAGGTGGTGATGGCGAACTCAGTCGAGGGGTTCAAGAGAGGCCTGGATGTCTTCCTGGAGCAGAACAATATTGTATCATACAATTATTAGGTTCTGTAGAAGGACGTAGATCTGGGTATTTATTATGATGGAATATAGGCTGAACTGGATGGACAAATGTCTTTTTTCGGCCTTACTAACTATGTTACTATGTTACTATGTTAATATACCCCAGTATCTGTACCGTCCTCATATAATATACCCCAGTATCTGTACCGTCCTCATATAATATACCCCAGTATCTGTACCGTCCTCATATAATATACCCCAGTATCTGTACCGTCCTCATATAATATACCCCAGTATCTGTACTGTCCTCATATAATATACCCCAGTATCTGTACTGTCCTCATATAATATACCCCAGTATCTGTACCGTCCTCATATAATATACCCCAGTATCTGTACCGTCCTCATATAATATACCCCAGTATCTGTACCGTCCTCATATAATATACCCCAGTATCTGCACCGTCCTCATATAATATACCCCAGTATCTGCACTGTCCTCATATAATATACCCCAGTATCTGTACTGTCCTCATATAATATACCCCAGTATCTGCACCGTCCTCATATAATATACCCCAGTATCTGTACCGTCCTCATATAATATACCCCAGTATCTGTACCGTCCTCATATAATATACCCCAGTATCTGCACCGTCCTCATATAATATACCCCAGTATCTGTACCGTCCTCATATAATATACCCCAGTATCTGTACTGTCCTCATATAATATACCCCCAGTATCTGCACCGTCCTCATATAATATACCCCAGTATCTGCACCGTCCTCATATAATATACCCCAGTATCTGTACCGTCCTCATATAATATACCCCAGTATCTGCACTGTCCTCATATAATATACCCCAGTATCTGCACTGTCCTCATATAATATACCCCAGTATCTGTACCGTCCACATATAATATACCCCAGTATCTGCACTGTCCTCATATAATATACCCCAGTATCTGTACTGTCCTCATATAATATACCCCAGTATCTGCACCGTCCTCATATAATATACCCCAGTATCTGTACTGTCCTCATATAATATACCCCAGTATCTGTACCGTCCTCATATAATATACCCCAGTATCTGTACTGTCCTCATATAATATACCCCAGTATCTGTACCGTCCTCATATAATATACCCCAGTATCTGTACTGTCCTCATATAATATACCCCCAGTATCTGTACTGTCCTAATATAATATACCCCAGTATCTGCACCGTCCTCATATAATATACCCCAGTATCTGTACTGTCCTAATATAATATACCCCAGTATCTGCACCGTCCTCATATAATATACCCCAGTATCTGTACTGTCCTCATATAATATACCCCAGTATCTGTACCGTCCTCATATAATATACCCCAGTATCTGTATATAATATACCCCAGTATCTGTACCGTCCACATATAATATACCCCAGTATCTGCACTGTCCTCATATAATATACCCCAGTATCTGTACCGTCCTAATATAATATACCCCAATATCTGCACCGTCCTCATATAATATACCCCAGTATCTGTACTGTCCTCATATAATATACCCCAGTATCTGTACCGTCCTCATATAATATACCCCAGTATCTGTATATAATATACCCCAGTATCTGTACCGTCCACATATAATATACCCCAGTATCTGCACTGTCCTCATATAATATACCCCAGTATCTGTACTGTCCTCATATAATATACCCCAGTATCTGCACCGTCCTCATATAATATACCCCAGTATCTGTACTGTCCTCATATAATATACCCCAGTATCTGCACCGTCCTCATATAATATACCCCAGTATCTGTACCGTCCACATATAATATACCCCAGTATCTGCACTGTCCTCATATAATATACCCCAGTATCTGTACTGTCCTCATATAATATACCCCAGTATCTGCACCGTCCTCATATAATATACCCCAGTATCTGTACTGTCCTCATATAATATACCCCAGTATCTGTACCGTCCTCATATAATATACCCCAGTATCTGTATATAATATACCCCAGTATCTGCACCGTCCTCATATAATATACCCCAGTATCTGTACCGTCCTCATATAATATACCCCAGTATCTGCACTGTCCTCATATAATATACCCCAGTATCTGTACTGTCCTCATATAATATACCCCAGTATCTGCACCGTCCTCATATAATATACCCCAGTATCTGTACTGTCCTCATATAATATACCCCAGTATCTGTACCGTCCTCATATAATATACCCCAGTATCTGTACTGTCCTCATATAATATACCCCAGTATCTGTACTGTCCTCATATAATATACCCCAGTATCTGTACCGTCCTCATATAATATACCCCAGTATCTGCACCGTCCTCATATAATATACCCCAGTATCTGTACCGTCCTCATATAATATACCCCAGTATCTGCACCGTCCTCATATAATATACCCCAGTATCTGTACCGTCCTCATATAATATACCCCAGTATCTGCACCGTCCTCATAATATACCCCAGTATCTGTACTGTCCTCATATAATATACCCCAGTATCTGTACCGTCCTCATATAATATACCCCAGTATCTGTACTGTCCTCATATAATATACCCCAGTATCTGTACCGTCCTCATATAATATACCCCCAGTATCTGTACCGTCCTCATATAATATACCCCAGTATCTGTACTGTCCTCATATAATATACCCCCAGTATCTGTACTGTCCTCATATAATATACCCCAGTATCTGTACCGTCCTCATATAATATACCCCAGTATCTGTACTGTCCTCATATAATATACCCCAGTATCTGTACTGTCCTCATATAATATACCCCAGTATCTGTACCGTCCTCATATAATATACCCCAGTATCTGTACCGTCCTCATATAATATACCCCAGTATCTGTACCGTCCTCATATAATATACCCCAGTATCTGCACCGTCCTCATATAATATACCCCAGTATCTGCACTGTCCTCATATAATATACCCCAGTATCTGTACTGTCCTCATATAATATACCCCAGTATCTGCACCGTCCTCATATAATATACCCCAGTATCTGTACTGTCCTCATATAATATACCCCAGTATCTGTACTGTCCTCATATAATATACCCCAGTATCTGTACCGTCCTCATATAATATACCCCAGTATCTGCACCGTCCTCATATAATATACCCCAGTATCTGTACCGTCCTCATATAATATACCCCAGTATCTGTACTGTCCTCATATAATATACCCCCAGTATCTGCACCGTCCTCATATAATATACCCCAGTATCTGCACCGTCCTCATATAATATACCCCAGTATCTGTACCGTCCTCATATAATATACCCCAGTATCTGCACCGTCCTCATATAATATACCCCAGTATCTGTACCGTCCACATATAATATACCCCAGTATCTGCACTGTCCTCATATAATATACCCCAGTATCTGTACTGTCCTCATATAATATACCCCAGTATCTGCACCGTCCTCATATAATATACCCCAGTATCTGTACTGTCCTCATATAATATACCCCAGTATCTGTACCGTCCTCATATAATATACCCCAGTATCTGCACCGTCCTCATATAATATACCCCAGTATCTGTACCGTCCTCATATAATATACCCCAGTATCTGCACTGTCCTCATATAATATACCCCAGTATCTGTACTGTCCTCATATAATATACCCCAGTATCTGCACCGTCCTCATATAATATACCCCAGTATCTGTACCGTCCTCATATAATATACCCCAGTATCTGTACCGTCCTCATATAATATACCCCAGTATCTGTACTGTCCTCATATAATATACCCCAGTATCTCTACTGTCCTCATATAATATACCCCAGTATCTGTACCGTCCTCATATAATATACCCCAGTATCTGCACCGTCCTCATATAATATACCCCAGTATCTGTACCGTCCTCATATAATATACCCCAGTATCTGCACCGTCCTCATATAATATACCCCAGTATCTGTACCGTCCTCATATAATATACCCCAGTATCTGCACCGTCCTCATAATATACCCCAGTATCTGTACTGTCCTCATATAATATACCCCAGTATCTGTACCGTCCTCATATAATATACCCCAGTATCTGTACTGTCCTCATATAATATACCCCAGTATCTGTACCGTCCACATATAATATATCCCAGTATCTGTACTGTCCTCATATAATATACCCCAGTATCTGTACCGTCCTCATATAATATACCCCAGTATCTGCACCGTCCTCATATAATATACCCCAGTATCTGTATATAATATACCCCATTATCTGTACCGTCCTCATATAATATACCCCAGTATCTGTACCGTCCTCATATAATATATCCCAGTATCTGCACCGTCCTCATATAATATACCCCAGTATCTGTATATAATATACCCCATTATCTGTACTGTCCTCATATAATATACCCCAGTATCTGCACCGTCCTCATATAATATACCCCAGTATCTGCACCGTCCTCATATAATATACCCCAGTATCTGTATATAATATACCCCATTATCTGTACTGTCCTCATATAATATACCCCAGTATCTGTATATAATATACCCCAGTATCTGTACTGTCCTCATATAATATACCCCAGTATCTGTATATAATATACCCCAGTATCTCTACCGTCCTCATATAATATACCCCAGTATCTGTATATAATATACCCCAGTATCTGTACTGTCCTCATATAATATACCCTAGTATCTGTATATAATATACCCCAGTATCTCTACCGTCCTCATATAATATACCCCAGTATCTGTATATAATATACCCCAGTATCTGTATATAATATACCCCAGTATCTCTACCGTCCTCATATAATATACCCCAGTATCTGTATATAATATACCCCATTATCTGTACTGTCCTCATATAATATACCCCAGTATCTGTATATAATATACCCCATTATCTGTACTGTCCTCATATAATATACCCCAGTATCTGTATATAATATACCCCATTATCTGTACTGTCCTCATATAATATACCCCAGTATCTGTATATAATATACCCCAGTATCTGTACTGTCCTCATATAATATACCCCAGTATCTGTATATAATATACCCCAGTATCTCTACCGTCCTCATATAATATACCCCAGTATCTGTATATAATATACCCCATTATCTGTACTGTCCTCATATAATATACCCCAGTATCTGCACCGTCCTCATATAATATACCCCAGTATCTGTACCGTCCTCATATAATATATCCCAGTATCTGTACTGTCCTCATATAATATACCCCAGTATCTGTACCGTCCTCATATAATATATCCCAGTATCTGTACTGTCCTCATATAATATACCCCAGTATCTGCACCGTCCTCATATAATATACCCCAGTATCTGCACCGTCCTCATATAATATACCCCAGTATCTGTATATAATATACCCCATTATCTGTACTGTCCTCATATAATATACCCCAGTATCTGTATATAATATACCCCAGTATCTGTACTGTCCTCATATAATATACCCCAGTATCTGTATATAATATACCCCAGTATCTCTACCGTCCTCATATAATATACCCCAGTATCTGTATATAATATACCCCAGTATCTGTACTGTCCTCATATAATATACCCCAGTATCTGTATATAATATACCCCAGTATCTCTACCGTCCTCATATAATATACCCCAGTATCTGTATATAATATACCCCAGTATCTGTATATAATATACCCCAGTATCTCTACCGTCCTCATATAATATACCCCAGTATCTGTATATAATATACCCCATTATCTGTACTGTCCTCATATAATATACCCCAGTATCTGTATATAATATACCCCATTATCTGTACTGTCCTCATATAATATACCCCAGTATCTGTATATAATATACCCCATTATCTGTACTGTCCTCATATAATATACCCCAGTATCTGTATATAATATACCCCAGTATCTGTACTGTCCTCATATAATATACCCCAGTATCTGTATATAATATACCCCAGTATCTCTACCGTCCTCATATAATATACCCCAGTATCTGTATATAATATACCCCATTATCTGTACTGTCCTCATATAATATACCCCAGTATCTGCACCGTCCTCATATAATATACCCCAGTATCTGTATATAATATACCCCAGTATCTGTACCGTCCTTATATAATATACCCCAGTATCTGCACCGTCCTCATATAATATACCCCAGTATCTGTATATAATATACCCCATTATCTGTACTGTCCTCATATAATATACCCCAGTATCTGTACTGTCCTCATATAATATACCCCAGTATCTGTATATAATATACCCCAGTATCTCTACCGTCCTCATATAATATACCCCAGTATCTGTATATAATATACCCCATTATCTGTACTGTCCTCATATAATATACCCCAGTATCTGTATATAATATACCCCAGTATCTGTACTGTCCTCATATAATATACCCCAGTATCTGTATATAATATACCCCAGTATCTCTACCGCCTCATATAACATACCCCAGTATCTGTATATAATATACCCCATTATCTGTACTGTCCTCATATAATATACCCCAGTATCTGTATATAATATACCCCAGTATCTCTACCGTCCTCATATAATATACCCCAGTATCTGTATATAATATACCCCATTATCTGTACTGTCCTCATATAATATACCCCAGTATCTGCACCGTCCTCATATAATATACCCCAGTATCTGTATATAATATACCCCAGTATCTGTACCGTCCTCATATAATATACCCCAGTATCTCTACCGTCCTCATATAATATACCCCAGTATCTGTATATAATATACCCCAGTATCTGTACCGTCCTTATATAATATACCCCAGTATCTGCACCGTCCTCATATAATATACCCCAGTATCTGCACCGTCCTCATATAATATACCCCAGTATCTGTATATAATATACCCCAGTATCTGTACCGTCCTTATATAATATACCCCAGTATCTGTACCGTCCTCATATAATATACCCCAGTATCTGTACCGTCCTCATATAATATACCCCAGTATCTGCACCGTCCTTATATAATATACCCCAGTGTCTGTATATAATATACCCCAGTATCTGTACTGTCCTCATATAATATACCCCCAGTATCTGTATATAATATACCCCAGTATCTGTACCGTCCTCATATAGTATACCCCCAGTATCTGCACCGTCCTTATATAATATACCCCAGTATCTGTACCGTCCTCATATAATATACCCCCAGTATCTGTACCGTCCTCATATAATATACCCCCAGTATCTGCACCGTCCTTATATAATATACCCCAGTATCTGCACCGTCCTTATATAATATACCCCAGTATCTGTACCGTCCTCATATAATATACCCCAGTATCTGTATATAATATACCCCAGTATCTGCACTGTCCTCATATAATATACCCCCAGTATCTGTATATAATATACCCCAGTATCTGTACCGTCCTCATATAATATACCCCCAGTATCTGTACCGTCCTCATATAATATACCCCAGTATCTGTATATAATATACCCCAGTATCTGTACCGTCCTCATATAATATACCCCCAGTATCTGTACCGTCCTCATATAATATACCCCAGTATCTGTACTGTCCTCATATAATATACCCCAGTATCTGTACCGTCCTCATATAATATACCCCAGTACCTGCACCGTCCTCATAATATACCCCAGTATCTGTACCGTCCTCATATAATATACCCCAGTATCTGTACCGTCCTCATATAATATACCCCAGTATCTGTATATAATATACCCCAGTATCTGTACTGTCCTCATATAATATACCCCCAGTATCTGTACCGTCCTCATATAATATACCCCAGTATCTGCACCGTCCTCATAATATACCCCAGTATCTGTACCGTCCTCATATAATATACCCCAGTATCTGTACCGTCCTCATATAATATACCCCAGTATCTGTACCGTCCTCATATAATATACCCCAGTATCTGTACCGTCCTCATATAATATACCCCAGTATCTGTATATAATATACCCCAGTATCTGTACCGTCCTCATATAATATACCCCAGTATCTGCACCGTCCTCATATAATATACCCCAGTATCTGTACTGTCCTCATATAATATACCCCCAGTATCTGTACCGTCCTCATATAATATACCCCAGTATCTGTACCGTCCTCATATAATATACCCCAGTATCTGTATATAATATACCCCCAGTATCTGTACTGTCCTCATATAATATACCCCAGTATCTGTATATAATATACCCCCAGTATCTGTATATAATATACCCCAGTATCTGTACCGTCCTCATATAATATACCCCCAGTATCTGTACCGTCCTCATATAATATACCCCAGTATCTGCACCGTCCTCATAATATACCCCAGTATCTGTACCGTCCTCATATAATATACCCCCAGTATCTGTACCGTCCTCATATAATATACCCCAGTATCTGCACCGTCCTCATAATATACCCCAGTATCTGTACCGTCCTCATATAATATACCCCAGTATCTGTACCGTCCTCATATAATATACCCCAGTATCTGTACCGTCCTCATATAATATACCCCAGTATCTGTATATAATATACCCCAGTATCTGTACTGTCCTCATATAATATACCCCCAGTATCTGTACCGTCCTCATAATATACCCCAGTATCTGTACCGTCCTCATATAATATACCCCAGTATCTGTACCGTCCTCATATAATATACCCCAGTATCTGTACCGTCCTCATATAATATACCCCAGTATCTGCACCGTCCTCATATAATATACCCCAGTATCTGTACTGTCCTCATATAATATACCCCCAGTATCTGTACCGTCCTCATATAATATACCCCAGTATCTGTACCGTCCTCATATAATATACCCCAGTATCTGTATATAATATACCCCCAGTATCTGTACTGTCCTCATATAATATACCCCAGTATCTGTATATAATATACCCCAGTATCTGTACCGTCCTCATATAATATACCCCAGTATCTGTACCGTCCTCATATAATATACCCCAGTATCTGCACCGTCCTCATATAATATACCCCAGTATCTGTACTGTCCTCATATAATATACCCCCAGTATCTGTACCGTCCTCATATAATATACCCCAGTATCTGTACCGTCCTCATTTAATATACCCCAGTATCTGTATATAATATACCCCCAGTATCTGTACTGTCCTCATATAATATACCCCAGTATCTGTATATAATATACCCCAGTATCTGTACTGTCCTCATATAATATACCCCCAGTATCTGTACCGTCCTCATATAATATACCCCAGTATCTGCACCGTCCTCATAATATACCCCAGTATCTGTACCGTCCTCATATAATATACCCCAGTATCTGTACTGTCCTCATATAATATACCCCAGTATCTGTACCGTCCTCATATAATATACCCCAGTATCTGTACTGTCCTCATATAATATACCCCAGTATCTGCACCGTCCTCATATAATATACCCCAGTATCTGTACCGTCCTCATATAATATACCCCAGTATCTGTACCGTCCTCATATAATATACCCCAGTATCTGTACCGTCCTCATATAATATACCCCAGTATCTGTACCGTCCTCATATAATATACCCCAGTATCTGCACCGTCCTCATATAATATACCCCAGTATCTGCACCGTCCTCATATAATATACCCCAGTATCTGTACCGTCCTCATATAATATACCCCAGTATCTGTACTGTCCTCATATAATATACCCCCAGTATCTGTACTGTCCTTATATAATATACCCCAGTATCTGTACCGTCCTCATATAATATACCCCAGTATCTGCACCGTCCTCATATAATATACCCCCAGTATCTGCACCGTCCTCATATAATATACCCCCAGTATCTGTACCGTCCTCATATAATATACCCCCAGTATCTGTACCGTCCTCATATAATATACCCCCAGTATCTGTACCGTCCTCATATAATATACCCCCAGTATCTGTACCGTCCTCATATAATATACCCCCAGTATCTGTACCGTCCTCATATAATATACCCCCAGTATCTGTACCGTCCTCATATAATATACCCCAGTATCTGTACCGTCCTCATATAATATACCCCAGTGTCTGCACCGTCCTCATATAATATACCCCCAGTATCTGCACCGTCCTCATATAATATACCCCAGTATCTGCACTGTCCTCATATAATATACCCCAGTATCTGTACCGTCCTCATATAATATACCCCAGTATCTGTACCGTCCTCATATAATATACCCCAGTATCTGTACCGTCCTCATATAATATACCCCAGTATCTGTACCGTCCTCATATAATATACCCCAGTATCTGTACCGTCCTCATATAATATACCCCAGTATCTGTACCGTCCTCATATAATATACCCTGTATCTGTACTGTCCTCATAATATACCCTGTATCTGTACCGTCCTCATATAATATACCCTGTATCTGTACCGTCCTCATATAATATACCCCAGTATCTGTACCGTCCTCATATAATATACCCCAGTATCTGTACTGTCCTCATATAATATACCCCAGTATCTGTACTGTCCTTATATAATATACCCTGTATCTGTACTGTCCTCATAATATACCCTGTATCTGTACCGTCCTCATATAATATACCCTGTATCTGTACCGTCCTCATATAATATACCCCAGTATCTGTACCGTCCTCATATAATATATCCCAGTATCTGTACCGTCCTCATATAATATACCCCAGTATCTGTACCGTCCTCATATAATATACCCTGTATCTGTACCGTCCTTATATAATATACCCTGTATCTGTACCGTCCTCATAATATACCCCAGTATCTGTACCGTCCTCATATAATATACCCCAGTATCTGTACCGTCCTCATATAATATATCCCAGTATCTGTACCGTCCTCATATAATATACCCCAGTATCTGTACCGTCCTCATATAATATACCCAAGTATCTGCACCGTCCTCATATAATATACCCCAGTATCTGCACCGTCCTCATATAATATACCCCAGTATCTGCACCGTCCTCATATAATATACCCCAGTATCTGTACCGCCCTCATATAATATACCCCCAGTATCTGCACCGTCCTCATATAATATACCCCCAGTATCTGCACCGTCCTCATATAATATACCCCAGTATCTGCACCGTCCTCATATAATATACCCCAGTATCTGCACTGTCCTCATATAATATACCCCAGTATCTGTACTGTCCTCATATAATATACCCCAGTATCTGCACCGTCCTCCTATAATATACCCCAGTATCTGTACCGTCCTCATATAATATACCCCAGTATCTGTACCGTCCTCATATAATATACCCCAGCATCTGTACCGTCCTCATATAATATACCCCAGTATCTGTACCGTCCTCATATAATATACCCCCAGTATCTGTACCGTCCTCATATAATATACCCCCAGTATCTGTACTGTCCTCATATAATATACCCCAGTATCTGTACTGTCCTCATATAATATACCCCAGTATCTGTACTGTCCTCATATAATATACCCCAGTATCTGTACTGTCCTCATATAATATACCCCAGTATCTGTACTGTCCTCATATAATATACCCCAGTATCTGTACTGTCCTCATATAATATACCCCAGTATCTGTATATAATATACCCCAGTATCTGTACCGTCCTCATATAATATACCCCAGTATCTGTACTGTCCTCATATAATATACCCCCAGTATCTGTACTGTCCTCATATAATATACCCCAGTATCTGTATATAATATACCCCAGTATCTGTACCGTCCTCATATAATATACCCCAGTATCTGTACCGTCCTCATATAATATACCCCAGTATCTGTATATAATATACCCCAGTATCTGTACCGTCCTCATATAATATACCCCAGTATCTGTACTGTCCTCATATAATATACCCCCAGTATCTGTACTGTCCTCATATAATATACCCCAGTATCTGTACTGTCCTCATATAATATACCCCAGTGTCTGTACTGTCCTCATATAATATACCCCAGTATCTGTACTGTCCTCATATAATATACCCCAGTATCTGCATCGTCCTCATATAATATACCCCAGTATCTGTACTGTCCTCATATAATATACCCCAGTATCTGTACCGTCCTCATATAATATACCCCAGCATCTGTACCGTCCTCATATAATATACCCCAGTATCTGTACCGTCCTCATATAATATACCCCAGCATCTGTACCGTCCTCATATAATATACCCCAGTATCTGTACCGTCCTCATATAATATACCCCCAGTATCTGTACCGTCCTCATATAATATACCCCCAGTATCTGTACTGTCCTCATATAATATACCCCAGTATCTGTACTGTCCTCATATAATATACCCCAGTATCTGTACTGTCCTCATATAATATACCCCAGTATCTGTACTGTCCTCATATAATATACCCCAGTATCTGTACTGTCCTCATATAATATACCCCAGTATCTGTACTGTCCTCATATAATATACCCTGTATCTGTACTGTCCTCATATAATATACCCTGTATCTGTACCGTCCTCATATAATATACCCCAGTATCTGTACCGTCCTCATATAATATATCCCAGTATCTGTACTGTCCTCATATAATATACCCCAGTATCTGTACTGTCCTCATATAATATACCCTGTATCTGTACCGTCCTTATATAATATACCCCAGTATCTGCACCGTCCTCATATAATATACCCCAGTATCTGCACCGTCCTCATATAATATACCCCCAGTATCTGCACCGTCCTCATATAATATACCCCCAGTATCTGCACCGTCCTCATATAATATACCCCAGTATCTGCACCGTCCTCATATAATATACCCCAGTATCTGCACTGTCCTCATATAATATACCCCAGTATCTGTACTGTCCTCATATAATATACCCCCAGTATCTGTACTGTCCTCATATAATATACCCCAGTATCTGTATATAATATACCCCAGTATCTGTACTGTCCTCATATAATATACCCCCAGTATCTGTACTGTCCTCATATAATATACCCCAGTATCTGTACTGTCCTCATATAATATACCCCAGTATCTGTACTGTCCTCATATAATATACCCCAGTATCTGTACTGTCCTCATATAATATACCCCAGTATCTGTACTGTCCTCATATAATATACCCCAGTATCTGTACTGTCCTCATATAATATACCCCAGTATCTGTACTGTCCTCATATAATATACCCCAGTATCTGTACTGTCCTCATCTAATATACCCCAGTATCTGCACCGTCCTCATATAATATACCCCAGTATCTGTACCGTCCTCATATAATATACCCCAGTATCTGTACCGTCCTCATATAATATACCCCAGTATCTGTACTGTCCTCATATAATATACCCCAGTATCTGTACTGTCCTCATATAATATACCCCAGTATCTGTACCGTCCTCATATAATATACCCCAGTATCTGTACTGTCCTCATATAATATACCCCAGTATCTGTACTGTCCTCATATAATATACCCCAGTATCTGTACCGTCCTCATATAATATACCCCCAGTATCTGTACCGTCCTCATATAATATGCCCCAGTATCTGTACCGTCCTCATATAATATACCCCCAGTATCTGTACCGTCCTCATATAATATACCCCCAGTATCTGTACTGTCCTCATATAATATACCCCAGTATCTGTACTGTCCTCATATAATATACCCCAGTATCTGTACTGTCCTCATATAATATACCCCAGTATCTGTACTGTCCTCATATAATATACCCCAGTATCTGTACTGTCCTCATAATATACCCCAGTATCTGTACTGTCCTCATATAATATACCCCAGTATCTGTACTGTCCTCATAATATACCCCAGTATCTGTACTGTCCTCATATAATATACCCCAGTATCTGTACTGTCCTCATATAATATACCCCAGTATCTGCACCGTCCTCATATAATATACCCCAGTATCTGCACCGTCCTTATATAATATACCCCAGTATCTGCACCGTCCTCATATAATATACCCCCAGTATCTGCACCGTCCTCATATAATATACCCCCAGTATCTGCACCGTCCTCATATAATATACCCCAGTATCTGCACCGTCCTCATATAATATACCCCAGTATCTGCACTGTCCTCATATAATATACCCCAGTATCTGTACTGTCCTCATATAATATACCCCAGTATCTGTACTGTCCTCATATAATATACCCCAGTATCTGTACTGTCCTCATATAATATACCCCAGTATCTGTACTGTCCTCATATAATATACCCCAGTATCTGTACTGTCCTCATATAATATACCCCAGTATCTGTATATAATATACCCCAGTATCTGTACCGTCCTCATATAATATACCCCAGTATCTGTACTGTCCTCATATAATATACCCCAGTATCTGTATATAATATACCCCAGTATCTGTACCGTCCTCATATAATATACCCCAGTATCTGTACTGTCCTCATATAATATACCCCCAGTATCTGTACTGTCCTCATATAATATACCCCAGTATCTGTACTGTCCTCATATAATATACCCCAGTATCTGTACTGTCCTCATAATATACCCCAGTATCTGTACTGTCCTCATAATATACCCCAGTATCTGTACTGTCCTCATATAATATACCCCAGTATCTGTACTGTCCTCATATAATATACCCCAGTATCTGTACCGTCCTCATATAATATACCCCAGTATCTGTACCGTCCTCATATAATATACCCCAGTATCTGCACCGTCCTCATATAATATACCCCAGTATCTGTACCGTCCTCATATAATATACCCCAGTATCTGTACCGTCCTCATATAATATACCCCAGTATCTGTACCGTCCTCATATAATATACCCCAGTATCTGTACCGTCCTCATATAATATACCCCCAGTATCTGTACCGTCCTCATATAATATACCCCAGTATCTGTACCGTCCTCATATAATATACCCCAGTATCTGTACCGTCCTCATATAATATACCCCAGTATCTGTACCGTCCTCATATAATATACCCCAGTATCTGTACCGTCCTCATATAATATACCCCAGTATCTGTACCGTCCTCATATAATATACCCCAGTATCTGTACCGTCCTCATATAATATACCCCAGTATCTGTACCGTCCTCATATAATATACCCCAGTATCTGTACCGTCCTCATATAATATACCCCAGTATCTGTACCGTCCTCATATAATATACCCCCAGTATCTGTACCGTCCTCATATAATATACCCCCAGTATCTGTACCGTCCTCATATAATATACCCCCAGTATCTGTACCGTCCTCATATAATATACCCCAGTATCTGTACCGTCCTCATATAATATACCCCAGTATCTGTACCGTCCTCATATAATATACCCCAGTATCTGTACTGTCCTCATAATATACCCCAGTATCTGTACTGTCCTCATAATATACCCCAGTATCTGTACTGTCCTCATATAATATACCCCAGTATCTGTACCGTCCTCATATAATATACCCCAGTATCTGTACCGTCCTCATATAATATACCCCAGTATCTGTACCGTCCTCATATAATATACCCCAGTATCTGTACCGTCCTCATATAATATACCCCAGTATCTGTACCGTCCTCATATAATATACCCCAGTATCTGTACCGTCCTCATATAATATACCCCAGTATCTGTACCGTCCTCATATAATATACCCCCAGTATCTGTACCGTCCTCATATAATATACCCCCAGTATCTGTACCGTCCTCATATAATATACCCCAGTATCTGTACCGTCCTCATATAATATACCCCAGTATCTGTACCGTCCTCATATAATATACCCCAGTATCTGTACCGTCCTCATATAATATACCCCAGTATCTGTACCGTCCTCATATAATATACCCCAGTATCTGTACCGTCCTCATATAATATACCCCAGTATCTGTACCGTCCTCATATAATATACCCCCAGTATCTGTACCGTCCTCATATAATATACCCCCAGTATCTGTACCGTCCTCATATAATATACCCCCAGTATCTGTACCGTCCTCATATAATATACCCCAGTATCTGTACCGTCCTCATATAATATACCCCAGTATCTGTACCGTCCTCATATAATATACCCCAGTATCTGTACCGTCCTCATATAATATACCCCAGTATCTGTACCGTCCTCATATAATATACCCCAGTATCTGCACCGTCCTCATATAATATACCCCAGTATCTGTACCGTCCTCATATAATATACCCCAGTATCTGTACCGTCCTCATATAATATACCCCAGTATCTGTACCGTCCTCATATAATATACCCCAGTATCTGTACCGTCCTCATATAATATACCCCAGTTTCTGTACCGTCCTCATATAATATACCCCCAGTATCTGTACCGTCCTCATATAATATACCCCCAGTATCTGTACCGTCCTCATATAATATACCCCCAGTATCTGTACCGTCCTCATATAATATACCCCAGTATCTGTACTGTCCTCATATAATATACCCCAGTATCAAGATTCAAAGAAGCTTTATTGGCAGGACCAAATACACATCAGTTTTGCCAAAGCAAGTGTATAGAGGCAATAGGGATAGGGACTGAGGGGATGTTGGGTAGGAGCTGTGGGGGGAGGTGGATGGGGCAGATCCAGGTTGGGGGCTATAGTCCATGGCATAGGGGAGGTGGATGGGGCAGATCCAGGTTGGGGGCTATAGTCCATAGCATAGGGGAGGTGGATGGGGCAGGTTCAGGTTGGGGGCTATAGTCCATGGCATAGGGGAGGTGGATGGGGCAGGTCCATTGTGGGGTCTATAGTCCATGGCATAGGGGAGGTGGATGGGGCAGGTTCAGGTTGGGGGCTATAGTCCATGGCATAGGGGAGGTGGATGGGGGCAGATCCATTGTGGGGGCTATAGTCCATGGCATAGGGGAGGTGGATGGGGGCAGATCCAGGGTGGGGGCTATAGTCCATGGCATAGGGGAGGTGGATTGGGGCAGATCCAGGGTGGGGGCTATAGTCCATGGCATAGGGGAGGTGGATGGGGGCAGATCCAGGGTGGGGGCTGTAGTCCATGGCATAGGGGAGGTGGATGGGGGCAGATCCAGGGTGGGGGCTATAGTCCATGGCATAGGGGAGGTGGATGGGGCAGATCCATTGTGGGGGCTATAGTCCATGGCATAGGGGAGGTGGATGGGGCAGATCCAGGGTGGGTGCTATAGTCCATGGCATAGGGGAGGTGGATGGGGCAGGTTCAGGTTGGGGGCTATAGTCCATGGCATAGGGGAGGTGGATGGGGCAGATCCATTGTGGGGGCTATAGTCCATGGCATAGGGGAGGTGGATGGGGCAGATCCATTGTGGGGGCTATAGTCCATGGCATAGGGGAGGTGGATGGGGGCAGATCCAGGGTAGGGGCTATAGTCCATGGCATAGGGGAGGTGGATGGGGCAGATCCAGGGTGGGGGCTATAGTCCATGGCATAGGGGAGGTGGATGGGGCAGATTCATTGTGGGGGCTATAGTCCATGGCATAGGGGAGGTGGATGGGGCAGATCCAGGGTGGGGGCTATAGTCCATGGCATAGGGGAGGTGGATGGGGCAGATCCAGGGTGGGGGCTATAGTCCATGGCATAGGGGAGGTGGATGGGGCAGATCTAGGGTGGGGGCTATAATCCATGGCATAGGGGAGGTGGATGGGGCAGGTCCATTGTGGGGGCTATAGTCCATGGCATAGGGGAGGTGGATGGGGCAGATCCAGGGTGGGGGCTATAGTCCATGGCATAGGGGAGGTGGATGGGGCAGGTCCAGTTTGGGGGCTATAGTCCATGGCATAGGGGAGGTGGATGGGGCAGGTCCAGGTTGGGGGCTATAGTCCATGGCATAGGGTTGGTGGATGGGGCAGATCCAGGGTGGGGGCTATAGTCCATGGCATAGGGGAGGTGGATGGGGCAGATCCAGGTTGGGGGCTATAGTCCATGGCTTCACAGTTCTCTTTCTCGCAGTCTATGACATTCGCTCACATACCGCGCTGCTATCTCCACTGCTCTCTCTTCTTCTCCCAGCAAGATATATGTTTTCTCTTCCTCCTTCATGGTGATGAAGTCTGGGAAGAGATGTAAGAGTCTCCTGAAGTGAGTGTCCCTCACTGCTGAGTATTTGGAGCAGTGTAGCAGGAAGTGGGTTTCGTCCTCTATGGCCTCCTGATCACAGTGTTGGCACAGTCTTTCCTCCCTCGGCTTGTAGGTCTGCCTGTGTCGGCCACATTTGATGGCCAGACTGTGGGCACTGAGTCTATATCGGCTCAGGATCTGGCGGTCTCTGGGGTCCGGGAGTTTCTCCAGATATGGGGCCAGTCTGTAGTCTCTCTGTAGGCTCCGGTACATGGTCAGTTTCTGTGAGCTGATGATATCATTCTGCCAGTCACTGACATACCTCTCCTGGCCTTCATCTGCCATCTTCCTAATTCCGGCTTTTGTCAGGTTGTTGTGATTGGTGTTCTGGTCCGGTTGGGTTTGGCTGGGCTGTTCCGGGGGTTCTGGTTTTTCTGTTTCACCTACATGTATCAGGGCTTTATGGTGATGGGAGCTTGGATTGCTCCTATGCAGGTGAGCCCGGAATGACAGCGCCCTCTTTAGAACTGTTAGGTGTAGAGGGAATGTGCCCAGCTCGGCCCGACAAGCACTGTTGGAGGTGCTCCGATGGACCTGGAGAAGGTGCTTGCAGAATTCCAGGTGGAATATTTCTGTTGGACTGGAGTCCCACTTTGACCAGTCTGGGTAGGTGTGAGGACCCCAGACTTCGCTGCCATACAGGAGGATTGGGGCGATGATGGAGTCGAAGATTTTTAGCCAGACCCTCACTGGTGGCTTCAGATGGTAGAGTGTCCTTCGGATGGCATAGAAGGTTTTGCAGGCCTTGTCTTTCAGGGTCTCTATGGCTTGTTTGAAGTTCCCTGACCGGTGAATCTCTAGGCCCAGGTAGGTATATTTGTCAGTTCCTGTGAGGTCGCAGTTGTTGAGGATAAATGATGGGTGTTGGTCTGATCTTCTCTTTCTCCTCTGGAACACCATGGTGTTGGTTTTCTTTAGGTTGACCGGTAGAGCCCAGGTGGAGCTGAATTTCTCTAGGATTTTCAGGTTGTCCTGGAGGCCTTTCTCGGTTGGTGACAGCAGCAGCAGGTCATCTGCGTACAGCAGGAATTTCACCTGGGCGTCGTGGAGGGTGAGACCTGGTGCTGAGGAGGATTCCAGGGCGGTAGCCAGCTCGTTGATGTAGATGTTGAAGAGCGTTGGGCTTAGGCTGCAGCCTTGTCTTACTCCGCGGCTCTGCTGGAAATAAGCCGTTCTTTTGCCGCTCACACTCACGCTGCAGCTGTTCTCGGTGTAGGAGCTTTTGATGACATCGTAGGTCTTTCCTCCTATTCCACTCTCCAGCAGTTTCAGGAATAAACCCGGGTGCCACACTGAATCAAAGGCCTTTTTAAAGTCCACAAAGCAGGCGTATATCTTCCCATTCTTTGTATTGTAGACATGTCTCTGAATGAGGCTGTGCAGAGTATAGATGTGGTCAGTGGTGCGGTGGTTCGGCATGAACCCTGCTTGGCTCTTGCTGAGGACGTTGTGCTCGGTGAGGAAGGTGAGGATCCTCTTGTTCAGGATACTGTTGAACAGTTTTCCCAGGTTGCTGCTGACACATATGCCTCTGTAGTTGGCTGGGTCATACCTGTCCCCACTCTTGTGGATGGGTGTGATGAGGCCTTGGTTCCAGGTACGAGGGAAGTAGCCGGCACTCAGTACAATATTGAAGAGTTTAACCATTGCAGCCTGTATTTCTGGTGGGCTGTACTTCAGCATTTCTGGTAGGATTCCATCCAGGCCACCGGCTTTTCTACATCTTATGGAGGAGAGTCTCTTGGTTACTTCCTGTAGTGTTATAGGTGTATCCACCGGGTTTTGGAAGTTTTTGATTTTTTCCTCCATTGCTTTTAGTTTCGCCATTATGTATCTGCACCGTCCTCATATAATATACCCCAGTATCTGCACCGTCCTCATATCATATACCCCAGTATCTGTACCGTCCTCATATAATATACCCCCAGTATCTGTACCGTCCTCATATAATATACCCCAGTATCTGTACTGTCCTCATAATATACCCCAGTATCTGTACCGTCCTCATATAATATACCCCAGTATCTGCACCGTCCTCATATAATATACCCCAGTATCTGTACCGTCCTTTTATAATATACCCCAGTATCTGTACCGTCCTCATATAATATACCTCAGTATCTGTACCGTCCTCATAATATACCCCAGTATCTGTACCGTCCTCATATAATATACCCCCAGTATCTGCACCGTCCCCATATAATATACCCCAGTATCTGTACCGTCCTCATATAATATACCCCTGTATCTGTACTGTCCTCATATAATATACCCCAGTATCTGTGCCGTCCTCATAATATACCCCAGTATCTGTACTGTCCTCATATAATATACCCCCAGTATCTGTACCGTCCTTATATAATATACCCCAGTGTTACAGAACCCCCAGCACCCAGAATATGTTATGCAGTATATATTATGTATAATAGGTTCCATGTGAAATGCATCAGTCCACAGGCTGCACCCCTGGTCAGAGGGGACAAGATATTCTCCTTCTGACCTCCCCCACCTTTGTAATTCCCACAGTAAATATCAGCAGGCTCCGGCCCCCTGCGGCTATTGTAATGTATGTCTGGCCTGCTTTTTCTATTGGCCTGCCCTGTGTATCGGTGTTATATATTCTGTGTGCTGTGAATAAAGGGTGTTCTTTTAGACTGGAAATACGTGGAGTAGCAGTCAGATTTTATATGCTCTCACGTGGCCAAGGAATTCCAGCCGGCTTCCTTCATTCAGAGTCCAGCAAAAGCAGAGTGGACCTCCTGAAACACGGGGTGGTACTGAAAGAGGTACCCCAGCTTGATAGACCCCGTTACACTGGTGGCAGACAGCGGGATGTGATACCCCTTCTACAGGAGGAAAGGAATGAATGGAAGACAACTACCAGAAGTTAAAGAGGACTACATTAAAAGATCTGGTGGAAGCCCGAGGGTTAATCGCCAGCAACAAATCAAAAGCGGATTTGATAGCAGCCATCATGGAACATGACAGTGCAGCGCCCCCCAATGTGAACGTGGAGGAGACTGAATTCCAGAGGGAGGTAAAGAACAGACTGGCGTTCTATGGCCCAAACCCTGCCGTAGAGATCATACGAGAGGTGATGGCTGATGTGCGTACTGATCTGAAGGAAGAGATGGCCGAGCGGACCAGGATAGAGCTAGCCAAGATGGAGATCGCAGAGCGGACCAAAGTGGAGCTGGCCAAGATGGAGATGGCAGAGCGGAGAGTCAGCGAGCAAGGGGAGCTCTGGCCTCCGACCAGGTACCTTCAACAGTAAGCCACAAAAAGATCCTGTATACTGCCTTCCGACAGTTGGGGGAGGCAGAGGAAGACATTGATGGCTTTCTGCAGGACTTTGAGCGGCAGTGTGCCCTTCATCAAGTGAAGCCGGAGGAACGGGTTCAGATTCTGGCCAGCAAGCTGACAGGCCGGGCAGCGGATGCCTATCGTACGGTACCTGATGAGGACTGTATGGACTATGAGCAGATCAAAGAAGTGATCTTGGCCCGGTATGCGCTGACGCCAGAGGCATACCGCCAAAAGTTCCGCGGACTTCTAAAACGAGTAACCGATACCCACGCTGAATGGGCCTGTAAATTACGGAGGTTACTGCTACAGTGGGTACAAGGGAGCCAAGCAACCACTAAGGAGGACGTCCTCCAGCTCTTCTTGTTAGAACGATTCTTTAATGGGCTAAAACCCAGGTCATGGCGTTTCTAGGGACAGCGGGGTAATACAGGAAATTCGTTCCCAATTACAGCAGCGTGGCCAAGCCCCTCACTGATCTGACCCGTAAGAACCAACCCCGCCAGGTAACCTGGACCCCAGAGTGTGAGGAAGCCTTCCACCAGCTAAAGGACGCCCTCACCAATACCCCTGTATTGGCCGCACCCGATCCAACTAAACGTTTCCTTGTTCACACAGACGCTTCTATGTTTGGATTGGGGGCAGTACTGAGCCAAGTCGGGCCGGACGGCCAAGAACACCCGGTAGCTCACCTGAGTCGGAAACTACTGCCCCGTGAAGTGAGCTATGCGGCCATCGAGGAGTGCCTGGCAATAGTATGGGCACTCAAAAAGTTACAACCATATTTGTATGGACGACAGTTTTCCCTCCTAACGGACCATAATCCCCTAGTCTGGCTTAATCAGGTCTCCGGAGACAACGACAGATTGCTGCAGGGGAGTTTAGCCCTACAACCTCTGGACTTCACCATCCACTACAGACCCGGCAAACAAAACGGTAACGCCGATGGACTAAGTCGACAAACTGAACTCGTACCAACCCCATAAACTTCGGTCATCCCCAAACCGATCCGTTAAGGATCAGACTGTGTATGCCGATCGCGTCGCTGAAAAGGGGAGCCGTGTTACAGAACCCCCAGCACCAAGAATATGTTATGCAGTATATATTATGTATAATAGGTTCCATGTGAAATGCATCAGTCCACAGGCTGCGCCCCTGGACAAGATATTCTCTTTCTGACCTCCCCCCACTTTTGTAATTCCCACAGTAAATATCAGCAGGCTCCGGCCCCCTGCGGCTATTGTAATGTATGACTGGCCTGCTGTGTTCATATTGGCCTGCCCTGTGTGCTGTAAATAAAGGTTGTTCTTTTAGACTGGAGCAGTCAGCTTTTATATGTTCTCAAGGAATTCCATCCAGATAGAAGTTATTGCATAACTTGAGAATTGCATACAATCCTGAGGTTGAGAACAACCAAAACCATCCCACCTATCTGTACTGTACACCCAATTTAATATACCCCCAGAATCTGTACCATACCCCAATATATTATACCCCCAGTATCTGTACCGTAACCCCAACGTATTATATAGCCCCCTCCTTCTGTACCCCACTATAACACCCCTTTATTCCGCAGTGACTCCATGGCACCCCCTCCCTCAGTTCTGCAGTGACTCTGGATCTGCCCCTCTATAGCGGGTTGCAGCACGGCCCTGACTCTGGACCCACCGCTGTAGCAGGTTGCAGCACGGCCCTGACTCTGGACCTCCCTCTGTAGCAGGTTGCAGCACGGCCCTGACTCTGGACCCACCGCTGTAGCAGGTTGCAGCACGGCCCTGACTCTGGACCTCCCTCTGTAGCAGGTTGCAGCACGGCCCTGACTCTGGATCTGCCCCTCTATAGCAGGTTGCAGCACGGCCCTGACTCTGGATCTGCCCCTCTGTAGCAGGTTGCAGCACGGCCCGGACTCTGGACCCGCCGCTGTAGCAGGTTACAGCATGGCCCTGACTCTGGATCTGCCCCTCTGTAGCAGGTTGCAGCACGGCCCTGACTCTGGACCTCCCTCTGTAGCAGGTTGCAGCACGGCCCTGACTCTGGACCTCCCTCTGTAGCAGGTTGCAGCACGGCCCTGACTCTGGATCTGCCCCTCTGTAGCAGGTTGCAGCACGGCCCTGACTCTGGATCTGCCCCTCTGTAGCAGGTTGCAGCACGGCCCTGACTCTGGATCTGCCCCTCTGTAGCAGGTTGCAGCACGGCCCTGACTCTGGACCCACCGCTGTAGCAGGTTGCAGCACGGCCCTGACTCTGGACCTCCCTCTGTAGCAGGTTGCAGCACGGCCCTGACTCTGGATCTGCCCCTCTATAGCAGGTTGCAGCACGGCCCTGACTCTGGATCTGCCCCTCTGTAGCAGGTTGCAGCACGGCCCGGACTCTGGACCCGCCGCTGTAGCAGGTTACAGCATGGCCCTGACTCTGGATCTGCCCCTCTGTAGCAGGTTGCAGCACGGCCCTGACTCTGGACCTCCCTCTGTAGCAGGTTGCAGCACGGCCCTGACTCTGGACCTCCCTCTGTAGCAGGTTGCAGCACGGCCCTGACTCTGGATCTGCCCCTCTGTAGCAGGTTGCAGCACGGCCCTGACTCTGGATCTGCCCCTCTGTAGCAGGTTGCAGCACGGCCCTGACTCTGGACCCACCGCTGTAGCAGGTTGCAGCACGGCCCTGACTCTGGACCTGCCGCTGTAGCAGGTTGCAGCACGGCCCTGACTCTGGACCCACCGCTGTAGCAGGTTGCAGCACGGCCCTGACTCTGGATCTGCCCCTCTGTAGCAGGTTGCAGCACGGCCCTGACTCTGGACCCACCGCTGTAGCAGGTTGCAGCACGGCCCTGACTCTGGACCTCCCTCTGTAGCAGGTTGCAGCACGGCCCTGACTCTGGATCTGCCCCTCTATAGCAGGTTGCAGCACGGCCCTGACTCTGGATCTGCCCCTCTGTAGCAGGTTGCAGCACGGCCCTGACTCTGGACCCGCCGCTGTAGCAGGTTGCAGCACGGCCCTGACTCTGGATCTGCCCCTCTGTAGCAGGTTGCAGCACGGCCCTGACTCTGGACCTCCCTCTGTAGCAGGTTGCAGCACGGCCCTGACTCTGGATCTGCCCCTCTGTAGCAGGTTGCAGCACGGCCCTGACTCTGGATCTGCCCCTCTGTAGCAGGTTGCAGCACGGCCCTGACTCTGGACCTGCCGCTGTAGCAGGTTGCAGCACTTCCCTGACTCTGGACCTGCCGCTGTAGCAGGTTGCAGCACGGCCCTGACTCTGGATCTGTCCCTCTATAGCGGGTTGCAGCACGGTCCTGAGTCTGGATCTGCCCCTCTATAGCAGGTTGCAGCACGGCACTGACTCTGGACCTCCCTCTGTAGCAGGTTGCAGTACGGCTCTGACTCTGGACCTGCCCCTCTGTAGCAGGTTGCAGCACGGCCCTGACTCTGGACCTGCCGCTGTAGCAGGTTGCAGCACGGCCCTGACTCTGGACCTCCCTCTGTAGCAGGTTGCAGTACGGCTCTGACTCTGGACCTGCCCCTCTGTAGCAGGTTGCAGCACGGCCCTGACTCTGGACCTGCCGCTGTAGCAGGTTGCAGCACGGCCCTGACTCTGGATCTGCCCCTCTGTAGCAGGTTGCAGCACGGCCCTGACTCTGGACCCACCGTTGTAGCAGGTTGCAGCACGGCCCTGACTCTGGATCTGCCCCTCTGTAGCAGGTTGCAGCACGGCCCTGACTCTGGACCCACCGCTGTAGCAGGTTGCAGCACGGCCCTGACTCTGGACCTCCCTCTGTAGCAAGTTGCAGCACGGCCCTGACTCTGGATCTGCCCCTCTATAGCAGGTTGCAGCACGGCCCTGACTCTGGATCTGCCCCTCTGTAGCAGGTTGCAGCACGGCCCTGACTCTGGACCCGCCGCTGTAGCAGGTTGCAGCACGGCCCTGACTCTGGATCTGCCCCTCTGTAGCAGGTTGCAGCACGGCCCTGACTCTGGACCTGCCGCTGTAGCAGGTTGCAGCACGGCCCTGACTCTGGATCTGCCCCTCTATAGCGGGTTGCAGCACGGTCCTGAGTCTGGATCTGCCCCTCTATAGCGGGTTGCAGCACGGTCCTGAGTCTGGATCTGCCCCTCTATAGCGGGTTGCAGCACGGTCCTGAGTCTGGATCTGCCCCTCTATAGCGGGTTGCAGCACGGTCCTGAGTCTGGATCTGCCCCTCTATAGCGGGTTGCAGCACGGCCCTGACTCTGGACCCGCCGCTGTAGCAGGTTGCAGGACGGCCCTGACTCTGGACCTGCCCCTCTGTAGCAGGTTGCAGCACGGCCCTGACTCTGGACCTCCCTCTGTAGCAGGTTGCAGCACGGCTCTGACTCTGGACCTGCCCCTCTGTAGCAGGTTGCAGCACGGCCCTGACTCTGGACCTGCCCCTCTGTAGCAGGTTGCAGCACGGCCCTGACTCTGGACCCGCCGCTGTAGCAGGTTGCAGCATGCCTTGCTGGTAGCTCAGCACTCTCGCCCTAGCCTTGCCCCCCTCAACTCTGCAGTGTCTACAGACGCACCCGTGGCGAGTTGCAGCACCCTCTGTAGGTGGCGCGGCCCAGATTCTGCACCCGCCTCTGCAGTGACTCCAGACATCGCAGCACCCGCTCGTCTCTGCAATGAATCCAGACCCCACTCTGTAGCCGGTGACCACCTCCTTGGCTGTGCAGGGATCCGGACCCGCCTTTGTAGCAGGTTGCTGCATCCCCCGCATGTGGCTCGGCACTGACTCCGCACCCACCTCTGCTATACACAAGGATTTTATTTCTGGGATACAAACAGGATTTCTTACAGGAGACAAAAAAATAAAATAAAGATTCTGTCCACTATTTACAAGGGCATCTGAGGGTCACACGACCAGGAGTCCGGGAGGCGGGGTCAGGGCTCCTCCTTGCTGCTGCCTCTGCCCTCCCGACACTTCTGGCAATAGTAGATGTCCGGCACGTTGCTTTTGCGGATTTTGGCGCAGGACAGATGAACCCACGTGCAGCAGATGTTGCACTCGATCATCGGTCGCCCAGCAAACGGCTTCTCACAGTAACACGTCACCAGATCCCAGGAATCGTCACCTGCCGGCAGCAAGACAAGTATCAGTCTGAGGACACCTGCAGCCCTCCCAGCGAGGCCCTGCAGCACCCCCTCCTCACCTGAGTCCACCATGATGTCTTCATCCATCACCTGGGTGTCAGCATCACTGGAGCTGCCGCCTGCGGCGTCCCGACTGCTCTCCGCACTGGGAGGGGGCTGCGGGGCTGACGAGGCAGCCATGTGTGGCTCCCCCAGATCCTCATCATCAGTGTCCGTGTCACTCATCCTGCCCGCAGCCCCTCCGCGGTACCGCTGCCTCCTCCGCCGCCGAGAACTTCTCTTCACACGGGAATGCTCCACTCCCCGGCGCTTACTGCTGCCGCTCTGCCCTTTAGCCTTCATGACAAAAGTCTGGATAGTGCTGAGGCCTGAGCCCGCCGATGTCAGAGGGAGGTGTGGGGGGTCCGGGGAATCCCAGCCGTCGCTCTCCTCTGTCCTGTGTGGGGTGGTGGGACGTGGGGGACTCCATGATTTCTCCTAAAGTGGAAGAGAGGACAATAGCATACATGAGCCGCACCACTGCCTCCAGGCCTGCCCGCCTCCCCGCCGTCGCCTCCAGGCCTGCCCGCCGTCGCCTCCCCTGGCCCGCCGTCGCCTCGAGGCCTGCCCGCCTCCCCGCCGTCGCCTCCAGGCCTGCCCGCCTCCCCGCCGTCGCCTCCAGGCCTGCCCGCCTCCCCGCCGTCGCCTCCAGGCCTGCCCGCCTCCCCGCCGTCGCCTCGAGGCCTGCCCGCCTCCCCGCCGTCGCCTCGAGGCCTGCCCGCCTCCCCGCCGTCGCCTCGAGGCCTGCCCGCCTCCCCGCCGTCGCCTCGAGGCCTCCCCGCCGTCGCCTCGAGGCCTGCCCGCCGTCGCCTCCAGGCCTGCCCGCCTCCCCTGGCCCGCCGTCGCCTCCAGGCATGCCCGCCTCCCCTGGCCCGCCGTCGCCTCCAGGCCTGCCCGCCTCCCCTGGCCCGCCGTCACCTCCAGCCCTGCCTACTTCTGATGCCCCACCATAGACTCCAGGCCTGCCCGCCTCCCCTGGCCCGCCGTCGCCTCCAGGCCTGCCCGCCTCCCCTGGCCCGCCGTCGCCTTCAGGCCTGCCCGCCTCCCCTGGCCCGCCGTCGCCTCCAGCCCTGCCCGCCTCCCCTGGCCCGCCGTCGCCTCCAGCCCTGCCTACTTCTGATGCCCCACCATAGACTCCAGGCCTGCCCGCCTCCCCTGGCCCGCCGTCGCCTCCAGGCCTGCCCGCCTCCCCTGGCCCGCCGTCGCCTCCAGCCCTGCCCGCCTCCCCTGGCCCGCCGTCGCCTCCAGCCCTGCCCGCCTCCCCTGGCCCGCCGTCGCCTCCAGCCCTGCCCGCCTCCCCTGGCCCGCCGTCGCCTCCAGCCCTGCCTACTTCTGATGCCCCACCATAGACTCCAGGCCTGCCCGCCTCCCCTGGCCCGCCGTCACCTCCAGCCCTGCCTACTTCTGATGCCCCACCATAGACTCCAGGCCTGCCCGCCTCCCCTGGCCCGCCGTCGCCTCCAGGCCTGCCCGCCTCCCCTGGCCCGCCGTCGCCTCCAGGCCTGCCAGCCTCCCCTGGCCCGCCGTCGCCTCCAGGCCTGCCCGCCTCCCCTGGCCCGCCGTCGCCTCCAGCCCTGCCCGCCTCCCCTGGCCCGCCGTTGCCTCCAGCCCTGCCTACTTCTGATGCCCCACCATAGACTCCAGGCCTGCCCGCCTCCCCTGGCCCGCCGTCACCTCCAGCCCTGCCTACTTCTGATGCCCCACCATAGACTCCAGGCCTGCCCGCCATCGCCTCCAGGCCTGCCCGCCTCCTCTGGCTCGCCGTCGCCTCCAGGCCTGCCCGCCTCCCCTGGCTCGCCGTCGCCTCCAGGCCTGCCCGCCTCCCCTGGCCCGCCGTCGCCTCCAGGCCTGCCCGCCTCTCCTGGCCCGCCGTCGCCTCCAGGCCTGCCCGCCGTCGCCTCCAGGCCTGCCCGCCGTCGCCTCCAGGCCTGCCCGCCTCCCCTGGCCCGCCGTCGCCTCCAGGCCTGCCCACCTCCCCTGGCCCGCCGTCGCCTCCAGGCCTGCCCGCCTCCCCTGGCCCGCCATCGCCTCCAGGCCTGCCCGCCTCCCCTGGCCCGCCGTCGCCTCCCTAGCCTCACCATCTCCTCCTGGCCCGCCGTCGCCTCCCTAGCCTCACCATCTCCTCCTGGCCTGTCCACCTCCCCAGGCCCGCCATCGCCTCCAGCCCTGCCTATCCCCCATTCCCCACCATAGCCTCCAGGCACCCCCTAGCCCCTCCGTCCCCGCTTATCTCCCCTGCCCCGCTGTCACCTCCAGGACTGACATACCCCTCCGTCTCCTGTTGCCTCCAGGCCTACCTACCTCCCCCACTCAGCCATTGCCTAGGCTTACCTACCTGCCTCCCATCCTGACCGCCTCCAGGCCTGCCCATCTCCCTTGCTATCACCCCAGGCCGGCCTGCCCACCTACCCCACTCAGCCATCCCCTCCAGGCCTACCTACCTTCCCCACACTCGCCTCCATACCTACCTGCCATTGCCTCCCGGCTTACCTACCTCCCCCATCTCATCACCCATAGGCCTACCTACCTTACTTGCCATCACCTCCAGGCCTACATCCCCCCAATCACCTCCGGACCAATATCTCTACTCCCCACGCACCTTCCATTACCTCCACACCTCGCAATAACCCACATACCCTGCCTCCAACTGAACACCCCCTCCTCCATCATATCAGACTCCCCCACCATCACCTCCAACTCCTTCCCCACTTCCTCCACCATCACGTACAGCCCCTGCCCACCATCCCCCACTGCAGACCCCCCGTCCCCTTTCCCAGCTCACCTCTTTCGCTGGCGTCGGCCTGTACCCCGCATATGAAAGGACAAAAGTGCAGAAACGGTTGAAATCTTCAACGGTCCGAGAACGTTTCTGAGGAGGCTGCTGGAGAAAGGAGCAGAATCACAACCCTGAGCACCCTGGGGGTCCCAACAACCCACCCAGGAAGTATGACTCCCAGCATCCACATAGGACAGCAGAAATCAAACATGGCAAAGGATTTACCTGAGCAACAGACTTCCCACTCATCGCAGATTCTGCTGAAGAAAAGAGAAAGAAAATCATTTCCAAATACGAGGAGCCCCGAAATACGGCGCGAGCCCCCCACATAGAGTGCAGCACATCACCACCCACAAACAGCGCAGAGGACCCCCCACATAGAGTGCAGCACATCACCACCCACAAACAGCGCCACACCCCGAAGGCAGCGCAGAGGGCCCCCAACACACCGCGCAGAGGGCCCCCCACATAGAGTGCAGCACATCACCACCCACAAACAGCGCCACACCCCGAAGGAAGCGCAGAGGGCCCCCAACACACCGCGCAGAGGGCCCCCCACATAGAGTGCAGCACATCACCACCCACAAACAGCGCAGAGGGCCCCCGACACGGGCTGCGCAGAGGACCCCCCACATAGAGTGCAGCACATCACCACCCACAAACACCGCCACACCCCGAAGGCCGCGCAGAGGGCCCCCCACATAGAGTGCAGCACATCACCACCCACAAACAGCGCAGAGGGCCCCCGACACGGGCTGCGCAGAGGACCCCCCACATAGAGTGCAGCACATCACCACCCACAAACACCGCCACACCCCGAAGGCCGCACAGAGGGCCCCCCACATAGAGTGCAGCACATCACCACCCACAAACAGCGCAGAGGGCCCCCGACACGGGCCGCGCAGAGGACCCCCCACATAGAGTGCAGCACATCACCACCCACAAACAGCGCAGAGGGCCCCCAACACGGGCCGCGCAGAGGGCCCCCCACAGAGTGCAGCACATCACCACCCACAAACAGCGCAGAGGGCCCCCGACACGGGCCGCGCAGAGGACCCCCCACATAGAGTGCAGCACATCACCACCCACAAACAGCGCCACACCCCGAAGGAAGCGCAGAGGGCCCCCAACACACCGCGCAGAGGGCCCCCCACATAGAGTGCAGCACATCACCACCCACAAACAGCGCAGAGGGCCCCCGACACGGGCCGCGCAGAGGACCCCCCACATAGAGTGCAGCACATCACCACCCACAAACACCGCCACACCCCGAAGGCCGCGCAGAGGGCCCCCCACATAGAGTGCAGCACATCACCACCCACAAACAGCGCAGAGGGCCCCCGACACGGGCCGCGCAGAGGGCCCCCCCCAACACAGGCCGCTCCTCCAACAGGCCGTGCAGAGCTCCCCCAACAGGCAGCTCCCCCAACAGGCAGCTCGCCCAACAGGCAGCTCCACCAACAGGCCGCGCAGAGGACCCCAACACAGGCCGCGCTGAGGGCTCCAACAGGCAGCTCCTCCAACAGGCAGCTCCTCCAACAGGCAGCTCCTCCAACAGGCCGCGCAGAGGACCCCAACAGGCAGCTCCTCCAACAGGCCGCGCAGAGGGCCCCAACACAGGCCGCGCAGAGGACCCCAACAAGTAGATAATCCAACAGGCAGAGCAGAGCACCCAACAGGCAGCTCAGCTCCTCCAACAAACCGCACAGAGGGCCCCAACAGGCCGATCCACCAGCAAGCAGCGCAGAAGACCCAACACTCCCCCCGATATACCACACCCCAACCATCAGATGTCTATATACACATTGCTCCCTCCTCAGCCTCCATTTATACACACAGGCCTCTCCTCAGCCTCCATATACACACAGTCCGCTCCTCAGCCTCCATATACACACAGGCCGCTCCTCAGCCTCCATATACACACAGGCCGCTCCTCAGCCTCCATATATACACACAGGCCTCTCCTCAGCCTCCATATATACACACAGGCCTCTCCTCAGCCTCCATATATACACACAGGCCGCTCCTCAGCCTCCATATATACACACAGGCCTCTCCTCAGCCTCCATATACACACAGGCCTCTCCTCAGCCTCCATATATACACAGAGGCCTCTCCTCAGCCTCCATATACACACAGACCTCTCCTCAGCCTCCATATATACACACAGGCCTCTCCTCAGCCTCCATATATACACACAGGACGCTCCTCAGCCTCCATATATACACACAGGACGCTCCTCAGCCTCCATATATACACACAGGACGCTCCTCAGCCTCCATATATACACACAGGCCTCTCCTCAGCCTCCATATACACACAGACCTCTCCTCAGCCTCCATATATACACAGAGGCCTCTCCTCAGCCTCCATATATACACAGAGGCCTCTCCTCAGCCTCCATATATACACAGACCTCTCCTCAGCCTCCATATATACACACAGGCCTCTCCTCAGCCTCCATATATACACACAGGCCGCTCCTCAGCCTCCATATATACACACAGGCCGCTCCTCAGCCTCCATATATACACACAGGCCGCTCCTCAGCCTCCATATATACACACAGGCCGCTCCTCAGCCTCCATATATACACACAGGACGCTCCTCAGCCTCCATATATACACACAGGACGCTCCTCAGCCTCCATATATACACACAGGACGCTCCTCAGCCTCCATATATACACACAGGACGCTCCTCAGCCTCCATATATACACACAGGCCTCTCCTCAGCCTCCATATACACACAGACCTCTCCTCAGCCTCCATATATACACACAGGCCTCTCCTCAGCCTCCATATACACACAGGCCTCTCCTCAGCCTCCATATATACACACAGGACGCTCCTCAGCCTCCATATATACACACAGGCCTCTCCTCAGCCTCCATATATACACACAGGCCGCTCCTCAGCCTCCATATATACACACAGGCCTCTCCTCAGCATCCATATATACACACAGGCCTCCCCTCAGCCTCCATATATACACACAGGCCTCCCCTCAGCCTCCATATATACACACAGGCCTCTCCTCAGCCTCCATATATACACACAGGCCTCTCCTCAGCCTCCATATATACACAGGCCTCTCCTCAGCCTCCATATATACACACAGGCCTCTCTTCAGCCTCCATATATACACACAGAGGCCTCTCCTCAGCCTCCATAGACACACAGGCCTCTCCTCAGCCTCCAAATACACACAGGCCGCTCCTCAGCCTCCAAATACACACAGGCCTCCCCTCAGCCTCCATATATACACACAGGCCTCTCCTCAGCCTCCATATATACACACAGGCCTCTCCTCAGCCTCCATATATACACACAGTCCTCTCCTCAGCCTCCAGATACACACAGGCCTCTCCTCAGCCTCCATATACACACAGAGGCCTCTCCTCAGCCTCCATATACACACAGAGGCCTCTCCTCAGCCTCCATATACACACAGAGGCCTCTCCTCAGCCTCCATATATACACACAGGCCTCTCCTCAGCCTCCATATATACACAGGCCGCTCCTCAGCCTCCATATATACACAGAGGCCTCTCCTCAGCCTCCATATATACACACAGGCCTCTCCTCAGCCTCCATATATACACAGGCCGCTCCTCAGCCTCCATATACACACAGAGGCCTCTCCTCAGCCTCCATATACACACAGGCCTCTCCTCAGCCTCCATATATACACACAGACCTCTCCTCAGCCTCCATATATACACACAGGCCTCTCCTCAGCCTCCATATACACACAGGCCTCTCCTCAGCCTCCATATATACACACAGGCCTCTCCTCAGCCTCCATATATACACAGGCCTCTCCTCAGCCTCCATATACACACACAGGCCTCTCCTCAGCCTCCAGATACACACAGGCCTCTCCTCAGCCTCCATATACACACACAGGCCTCTCCTCAGCCTCCATATACACACACAGGCCTCTCCTCAGCCTCCATATACACACACAGGCCTCTCCTCAGCCTCCATATACACACACAGGCCTCTCCTCAGCCTCCATATACACACACAGGCCTCTCCTCAGCCTCCATATACACACACAGGCCTCTCCTCAGCCTCCATATATACACACAGGCCTCTCCTCAGCCTCCATATATACACACAGGCCTCTCCTCAGCCTCCATATATACACACACAGGCCTTTCCTCAGCCTCCATATATACACACAGACCTCTCCTCAGCCTCCATATATACACAGGCCGCTCCTCAGCCTCCATATACACACAGGCCTCTCCTCAGCCTCCATATATACACACAGGCCGCTCCTCAGCCTCCATATATACACACAGGCCTCCCCTCAGCCTCCATATACACACAGGCCGCTCCTCAGCCTCCATATATACACAGACCTCTCCTCAGCCTCCATATATACACACAGGCCTCTCCTCAGCCTCCATATATACACACAGGCCTCTCCTCAGCCTCCATATATACACACAGGCCGCTCCTCAGCCTCCATATATACACACAGGCCTCTCCTCAGCCTCCATATATACACAGACCTCTCCTCAGCCTCCATATATACACACAGGCCTCTCCTCAGCCTCCATATACACACAGGCCTCCCCTCAGCCTCCATATATGCACACAGGCCGCTCCTCAGCCTCCATATATACACACAGGCCTCCATATACACACAGGCCTCCCCTCAGCCTCCATATATACACACAGGCCTCCCCTCAGCCTCCATATACACACAGGCCGCTCCTCAGCCTCCATATATACACAGACCTCTCCTCAGCCTCCATATATACACACAGGCCTCTCCTCAGCCTCCATATATACACAGGCCTCTCCTCAGCCTCCATATATACACACAGGCCTCTCCTCAGCCTCCATATATACACACAGGCCTCTCCTCAGCCTCCATATATACACACAGGCCGCTCCTCAGCCTCCATATATACACAGACCTCTCCTCAGCCTCCATATATACACACAGGCCTCTCCTCAGCCTCCATATATACACACAGGCCTCTCCTCAGCCTCCATATATACACACAGGCCTCTCCTCAGCCTCCATATACACACACAGGCCTCTCCTCAGCCTCCATATATACACACAGGCCTCCCCTCAGCCTCCATATACACACAGGCCTCCCCTCAGCCTCCATATATACACACAGGCCGCTCCTCAGCCTCCATATATACACACAGGCCTCCATATACACACAGGCCTCCCCTCAGCCTCCATATATACACACAGGCCTCCCCTCAGCCTCCATATATACACAGACCTCTCCTCAGCCTCCATATATACACACAGGCCTCTCCTCAGCCTCCATATATACACACAGGCCTCTCCTCAGCCTCCATATATACACACAGGCCTCTCCTCAGCCTCCATATATACACACAGGCCTCCCCTCAGCCTCCATATATACACACAGGCCTCCCCTCAGCCTCCATATATACACACAGGCCTCCCCTCAGCCTCCATATACACACAGGCCTCCCCTCAGCCTCCATATATACACACAGGCCGCTCCTCAGCCTCCATATATACACCCAGTCCTCTCCTCAGCCTCCATATACACACAGGCCTCTCCTCAGCCTCCATATATACACACAGGCCTCTCCTCAGCCTCCATATATACACACAAGCCTCTCCTCAGCCTCCATATATACACACAGGCCTCTCCTCAGCCTCCATATACACACAGGCCTCTCCTCAGCCTCCATATATACACACAGGCCTCTCCTCAGCCTCCATATATATATATATATATATATATATACACAGGCCTCTCCTCAGCCTCCATATATACACACAGGCCTCTCCTCAGCCTCCATATATACACACAGGCCTCTCCTCAGCCTCCATATATACACACAGGCCTCCCCTCAGCCTCCATATATGCACACAGGCCGCTCCTCAGCCTCCATATACAGGTCCTTCTCAAAAAATTAGCATATAGTGTTAAATTTCATTATTTACCATAATGTAATGATTACAATTAAACTTTCATATATTATAGATTCATTATCCACCAACTGAAGTTTGTCACGTCTTTTATTGTTTTAATACTGATGATTTTGGCATACAACTCCTGGTAACCCAAAAAACCTGTCTCAATAAATTAGCATATTTCACCCATCCAATCAAATAAAAGTGTTTTTTAATAACAAACAAAAAAACCAACAAATAATAATGTTCAGTGATGCACTCAATACTTGGTGGGGAATCCTTTGGCAGAAATGACTGCTTCAATGCGGCGTGGCATGGAGGCAATCAGCCTGTGACACTGCTGAGATGTTATGGAGGCCCAGGATGCTTCAATAGCGGCCTTAAGCTCATCCAGAGTGTTGGGTCTTGCGTCTCTCAACTTTCTCTTCACAATATCCCACAGATTCTCTATGGGGTTCAGGTCAGGAGAGTTGGCAGGCCAATTGAGCACAGTAATACCATGGTCAGTAAACCATTTACCAGTGGTTTTGGCACTGTGAGCAGGTGCCAGGTCGTGCTGAAAAATGAAATCTTCATCTCCATAAAGCATTTCAGCCGATGGAAGCATGAAGTGCTCCAAAATCTCCTGATAGCTAGCTGCATTGACCCTGCCCTTGATGAAACACAGTGGACCAACACCAGCAGCTGACATGGCACCCCACACCATCACTGACTGTGGGTACTTGACACTGGACTTCAGGCATTTTGGCATTTCCTTCTCCCCAGTCTTCCTCCAGACTCTGGCACCTTGATTTCCGAATGACATGCAAAATTTGCTTTCATCAGAAAAAAGTACTTGGGACCACTTAGCAACAGTCCAGTGCTGCTTCTCTGTAGCCCAGGTCAGGCGCCTCTGCTGCTGTTTATGGTTCAAAAGTGGCTTTACCTGGGGAATGCGGCACCTGTAGCCCATTTCCTGCACACGCCTGTGCACGGTGGCTCTGGATGTTTCCACACCAGACTCAGTCCACTGCTTCCTCAGGTTCCCCAAGGTCTGGAATCGGTCCTTCTCCACAATCTTCCTCAGGGTCCGGTCTCCTCTTCTCGTTGTACAGCGTTTTCTGCCACATTGTTTCCTTCCAACAGACTTACCATTGAGGTGCCTTGATACAGCACTCTGGGAACAGCCTATTTGTTGAGAAATTTCTTTCTGGGTCTTACCCTCTTGCTTGAGGGTGTCAATGATGGCCTTCTTGACATCTGTCAGGTCGCTAGTCTTACCCATGATGGGGGTTTTGAGTAATGAACCAGGCAGGGAGTTTATAAAAGCCTCAGGTATCTTTTGCATGTGTTTAGAGTTAATTAGTTGATTCAGAAGATTAGGGTAATAGGTCGTTTAGAGAACCTTTTCTTGATATGCTAATTTATTGAGACAGGTTTTTTGGGTTATCAGGAGTTGTATGCCAAAATCATCAGTATTAAAACAATAAAAGACCTGACAAATTTCAGTTGGTGGATAATGAATCTATAATATATGAAAGTTTAATTGTAATCATTACATTATGGTAAATAATGACATTTAACACTATATGCTAATTTTTTGAGAAGGACCTGTATATACACAGGCCTCTCCTCAGCCTCCATATACACAGGCCTCTCCTCAGCCTCCATATACACAGGCCTCTCCTCAGCCTCCATATACACACAGGCCTCTCCTCAGCCTCCATATACACACAGGCCTCTCCTCAGCCTCCATATACACACAGGCCGCTCCTCAGCCTCCATATACAGAGGCCTCTCCTCAGCCTCCATATACACACAGGCCTCTCCTCAGCCTCCATATACACACAGGCCTCCCCTCAGCCTCCATATATACACACAGGCCGCTCCTCAGCCTCCATATATACACACAGTCCTCTCCTCAGCCTCCATATACACACAGGCCTCTCCTCAGCCTCCATATATACACACAGGCCTCTCCTCAGCCTCCATATAGACACACAGGCCTCTCCTCAGCCTCCATATACACACACAGGCCTCTCCTCAGCCTCCATATACACACACAGGCCTCTCCTCAGCCTCCATATACACACACAGGCCTCTCCTCAGCCTCCATATACACACACAGGCCTCCCCTCAGCCTCCATATATACACACAGGCCTCCCCTCAGCCTCCATATATACACACAGGCCGCTCCTCAGCCTCCATATATACACACAGGCCGCTCCTCAGCCTCCATATACAGAGGCCTCTCCTCAGCCTCCATATACACACAGGCCTCCCCTCAGCCTCCATATATACACACAGGCCTCTCCTCAGCCTCCATATACACACAGGCCGCTCCTCAGCCTCCATATATACACACAGGCCGCTCCTCAGCCTCCATATACAGAGGCCTCTCCTCAGCCTCCATATACACACAGGCCTCTCCTCAGCCTCCATATACACACACAGGCCTCTCCTCAGCCTCCATATACACACAGGCCTCTCCTCAGCCTCCATATACACACAGGCCTCTCCTCAGCCTCCATATATACACAGACCTCTCCTCAGCCTCCATATATACACACAGGCCTCTCCTCAGCCTCCATATATACACACAGGCCTCTCCTCAGCCTCCATATATACACACAGGCCTCTCCTCAGCCTCCATATACACACACAGGCCTCTCCTCAGCCTCCATATATACACACAGGCCTCCCCTCAGCCTCCATATACACACAGGCCTCCCCTCAGCCTCCATATATACACACAGGCCGCTCCTCAGCCTCCATATATACACACAGGCCTCCATATACACACAGGCCTCCCCTCAGCCTCCATATATATACACAGGCCTCTCCTCAGCCTCCATATACACAGGCCTCTCCTCAGCCTCCATATATACACACAGGCCTCTCCTCAGCCTCCATATACACACAGGCCTCTCCTCAGCCTCCATATATACACACAGGCCTCTCCTCAGCCTCCATATACACACAGGCCGCTCCTCAGCCTCCATATACAGAGGCCTCTCCTCAGCCTCCATATACACACACAGGCCTCCCCTCAGCCTCCATATATACACACAGGCCTCCCCTCAGCCTCCATATATACACACAGGCCGCTCCTCAGCCTCCATATATACACACAGGCCGCTCCTCAGCCTCCATATACAGAGGCCTCTCCTCAGCCTCCATATACACACAGGCCTCCCCTCAGCCTCCATATATACACACAGGCCTCTCCTCAGCCTCCATATACACACAGGCCGCTCCTCAGCCTCCATATATACACACAGGCCGCTCCTCAGCCTCCATATACAGAGGCCTCTCCTCAGCCTCCATATACACACAGGCATCTCCTCAGCCTCCATATACACAGGCCTCTCCTCAGCCTCCATATACACACACAGGCCTCTCCTCAGCCTCCATATACACACAGGCCTCTCCTCAGCCTCCATATACACACAGGCCTCTCCTCAGCCTCCATATATACACAGACCTCTCCTCAGCCTCCATATATACACACAGGCCTCTCCTCAGCCTCCATATATACACACAGGCCTCTCCTCAGCCTCCATATATACACACAGGCCTCTCCTCAGCCTCCATATACACACACAGGCCTCTCCTCAGCCTCCATATATACACACAGGCCTCCCCTCAGCCTCCATATACACACAGGCCTCCCCTCAGCCTCCATATATACACACAGGCCGCTCCTCAGCCTCCATATATACACACAGGCCTCTCCTCAGCCTCCATATACACACACAGGCCTCTCCTCAGCCTCCATATATACACACAGGCCTCCCCTCAGCCTCCATATACACACAGGCCTCTCCTCAGCCTCCATATATACACACAGGCCTCTCCTCAGCCTCCATATATACACACAGGCCTCTCCTCAGCCTCCATATACACACACAGGCCTCTCCTCAGCCTCCATATATACACACAGGCCTCCCCTCAGCCTCCATATACACACAGGCCTCCCCTCAGCCTCCATATATATACACAGGCCTCTCCTCAGCCTCCATATACACAGGCCTCTCCTCAGCCTCCATATATACACACAGGCCTCTCCTCAGCCTCCATATACACACAGGCCTCTCCTCAGCCTCCATATATACACACAGGCCTCTCCTCAGCCTCCATATACACACAGGCCGCTCCTCAGCCTCCATATACAGAGGCCTCTCCTCAGCCTCCATATACACACAGGCCTCTCCTCAGCCTCCATATACACACACAGGCCTCTCCTCAGCCTCCATATACACACAGGCCTCTCCTCAGCCTCCATATACACACAGGCCTCTCCTCAGCCGCCATATATACACACAGGCCTCTCCTCAGCCTCCATATATACACACAGGCTTCTCCTCAGCCTCCATATATCCACACAGGCCTCCATATACACACAGGCCTCTCCTCAGCCTCCATATATACACACAGGCCTCTCCTCAGCCTCCATATACACACAGGCCGCTCCTCAGCCTCCATATATACACAGAATTTTCCTCAGCCTCCATATATCCACACAGGCCGCTCCTCAGCCTCCATATACACACAGGCCTCTCCTCAGCCTCCATATACACACAGGCCTCCCCTCAGCCTCCATATATACACACAGGCCGCTCCTCAGCCTCCATATATATATATATATATACACAGGCCTCTCCTCAGCCTCCATATACACACAGGCCTCTCCTCAGCCTCCATATACACACAGGCTGCTCCTCAGCCTCCATATACACACAGGCCGCTCCTCAGCCTCCATATATACACAGGCCTCTCCTCAGCCTCCATATACACACAGGCCTCTCCTCAGCCTCCATATATCCACACAGGCCTCCATATAAACACACAGGCCTCTCCTCAGCCTCCATATATCCACACAGGCCTCTCCTCAGCCTCCATATATACACAAAGGCCGCTCCTCAGCCTCCATATATACACACAGGCCGCTCCTCAGCCTCCATATATATATATATATATACACACAGGCCGCTCCTCAGCCTCCATATATACACAGTCCTCTCCTCAGCCTCCATATATACACAGGCCTCTCCTCAGCCTCCATATATACACAGGCCTCTCCTCAGCCTCCATATATACACACAGGCCTCTCCTCAGCCTCCATATATATACACAGGCCGCTCCTCAGCCTCCATATACACACAGGCCTCCTTTCAGCCTCCATATATACACACAGTCCTCGCCTCAGCCTCCATATATATACACACAGGCCTCCCCTCAGCCTCCATATATACACACAGGCCGCTCCTCAGCCTCCATATATACACACAGGCCGCTCCTCAGCCTCCATATATACACACAGGCCTCTCCTCAGCCTCCATATACACACAGGCCGCTCCTCAGCCTCCATATACACACAGGCCGCTCCTCAGCCTCCATATATACACACAGGCCTCTCCTCAGCCTCCATATATACACAGGCCGCTCCTCAGCCTCCATATACACACAGGCCGCTCCTCAGCCTCCATATATACACACAGGCCTCTCCTCAGCCTCCATATATACACACAGGCCTCTCCTCAGCCTCCATATATACACACAGGCCTCTCCTCAGCCTCCATATACACACAGGCCTCTCCTCAGCCTCCATATACACACAGGCCTCCCCTCAGCCTCCATATATACACACAGGCCTCTCCTCAGCCTCCATATATACACACAGGCCTCTCCTCAGCCTCCATATATACACACAGGCCTCTCCTCAGCCTCCATATACACACAGGCCTCCCCTCAGCCTCCATATATACACACAGGCCTCTCCTCAGCCTCCATATATACACACAGGCCTCTCCTCAGCCTCCATATATATATATATACACAGGCCTCTCCTCAGCCTCCATATATACACACAGGCCTCTCCTCAGCCTCCATATACACACAGGCCTCCCCTCAGCCTCCATATATACACACAGGCCTCTCCTCAGCCTCCATATATATATATACACAGGCCTCTCCTCAGCCTCCATATATACACACAGGCCTCTCCTCAGCCTCCATATACACACAGGCCTCCCCTCAGCCTCCATATATACACACAGGCCTCTCCTCAGCCTCCATATACACACAGGCCTCCCCTCAGCCTCCATATATACACACAGGCCTCTCCTCAGCCTCCATATATACACACAGGCCTCTCCTCAGCCTCCATATATACACACAGGCCTCTCCTCAGCCTCCATATACACACAGGCCTCTCCTCAGCCTCCATATATATATACACAGGCCTCTCCTCAGCCTCCATATATACACACAGGCCGCTCCTCATCCTCCATATATACACACAGGCCTCTCCTCAGCCTCCATATATACACACAGGCCTCTCCTCAGACTCCATATATATATACACAGGCCTCTCCTCAGCCTCCATATACACACAGGCCGCTCCTCAGCCTCCATATACACACAGGCCTCTCCTCAGCCTCCATATACACACAGGCCGCTCCTCAGCCTCCATATACACACAGGCCTCTCCTCAGCCTCCATATACACACAGGCCTCTCCTCAGCCTCCATATATACACACAGGCCTCTCCTCAGCCTCCATATATACACACAGACTTCTCCTCAGCCTCCATATATACACACAGTCCTCTCCTCAGCCTCCATATATACACACAGGCCTCTCCTCAGCCTCCATATATACACACAGGCCTCTCCTCAGCCTCCATATATACACACAGGCCTCTCCTCAGCCTCCATATATACACACAGGCCGCTCCTCAGCCTCCATATATACACACAGGCCGCTCCTCAGCCTCCATATATATACACAGGCCTCTCCTCAGCCTCCATATACACACAGGCCGCTCCTCAGCCTCCATATACACACAGGCCTCTCCTCAGCCTCCATATATACACACAGAGGCCTCTCCTCAGCCTCCATATATACACACAGGCCTCTCCTCAGCCTCCATATATACACACAGGCCTCCCCTCAGCCTCCATATATACACACAGGCCTCCCCTCAGCCTCCATATACACACAGGCCTCCCCTCAGCCTCCATATATACACACAGGCCTCTCCTCAGCCTCCATATATACACACAGGCCTCTCCTCAGCCTCCATATATACACACAGACTTCTCCTCAGCCTCCATATATACACACAGTCCTCTCCTCAGCCTCCATATATACACACAGGCCTCTCCTCAGCCTCCATATATACACACAGGCCTCTCCTCAGCCTCCATATATACACACAGTCCTCTCCTCAGCCTCCATATATACACACAGTCCTCTCCTCAGCCTCCATATATACACACAGGCCTCTCCTCAGCCTCCATATATACACAGGCCTCTCCTCAGCCTCCATATACACACAGGCCTCTCCTCAGCCTCCATATACACACAGGCCTCCCCTCAGCCTCCATATATACACACAGGCCTCTCCTCAGCCTCCATATACACACAGGCCTCTCCTCAGCCTCCATATATACACACAGGCCTCTCCTCAGCCTCCATATATACACACAGGCCGCTCCTCAGCCTCCATATATACACACAGGCCGCTCCTCAGCCTCCATATATACACACAGGCCGCTCCTCAGCCTCCATATATACACACAGGCCGCTCCTCAGCCTCCATATATACACACAGGCCGCTCCTCAGCCTCCATATATACACACAGGCCTCTCCTCAGCCTCCCTATATACACACAGGCCGCTCCTCAGCCTCCATATATACACACAGGCCTCTCCTCAGCCTCCATATATACACACAGGCCTCTCCTCAGCCTCCATATATACACAGGCCTCTCCTCAGCCTCCATATACACACAGGCCGCTCCTCAGCCTCCATATATACACACAGGCCTCTCCTCAGCCTCCATATACACACACAGGCCTCTCCTCAGCCTCCATATATACACACAGGCCTCTCCTCAGCCTCCATATATACACAGACCTCTCCTCAGCCTCCATATATATATACACACAGGCCTCTCCTCAGCCTCCATATATACACACAGGCCTCTCCTCAGCCTCCATATATACACACAGGCCTCTCCTCAGCCTCCATATATATACACAGGCCGCTCCTCAGCCTCCATATATATATATACACACAGGACGCTCCTCAGCCTCCATATATACACACAGGCCTCTCCTCAGCCTCCATATATACACACAGGCCTCTCCTCAGCCTCCATATATATATATACACACAGGCCTCTCTTCAGCCTCCATATATACACACAGAGGCCTCTCCTCAGCCTCCATATATACACACAGACCTCTCCTCAGCCTCCATATATATACACACAGGCCTCTCCTCAGCCTCCATATATACACACAGGCCTCTCCTCAGCCTCCATATATACACACAGGCCGCTCCTCAGCCTCCATATATACACACAGGCCGCTCCTCAGCCTCCATATATATATATACACACAGGCCTCTCCTCAGCCTCCATGACTATATATACACACAGGCCGCTCCTCAGCCTCCATATATACACACAGGCCTCTCCTCAGCCTCCATATATACACACAGGCCGCTCCTCAGCCTCATTTACCTTCATTGTTGGCTTCCCCCATCGTAGTCTCCAACATACTGGCCTGTGAGGGCCCCAAGTGGGGCCAAACCTCCGCGGCCGGGCCCCTGAGGCAGAACAACACAGCTCTCCGTCACCACGACCCCCTCCCGCCGCTCCTGGTCGCCCGCTCGCTTCCCGCAATGCTCTCTGGGAACAGTAGTCCGCTGGCCGAGCAGTCACTGCTGGAACTTGTAGTCATAAAGAGCAATAAGGACCTCCCGTACTAAAGGCAAGAAACTACAAAACCCGGCGTGCACAGCGAGTCCAGCTGCAAAACTCCCAGCAGACATTGCGCACAATTACGTCAAGGGAACAACATGTGACTAAGTTGTTAATAGCGCATGTGCAGAAGAAAAGTATAGCATTCTGGGAACTAGTGACAGAGCTGTAGTGCAACCGGATGGCGTGCAGTCACATGACAAAAGGATTATCATCGGCTCCGTCTGCTTGTGGCGCATGCGTCGTGTGCTATGTCTTCCTGGAGCAGAACAATATTGTATCATACAATTATTAGGTTCTGTAGAAGGACGTAGATCTGGGTATTTATTATGATGGAATATAGGCTGAACTGGATGGACAAATGTCTTTTTTCGGCCTTACTATGTTACTATGTTACTATGTTACTATGTATAGTGCTGGGAAACTGGCAGTACTGTGCGGAGAGAGTGCGTGTACTGAGAGCTCCTGTACAGAGCGGAGAGCGTGCGTGTACTGAGAGCGCCTGTACAGAGCGGGGAGCGTGCGTGTACCGAGAGCTCCTGTACAGAGCGGGGAGCGTGCGTGTACTGAGAGCGCCTGTACAGAGCGGGGAGCATGCGTGTACTGAGAGCGCCTGTACAGAGCGGAGAGCGTGCGTGTACTGAGAGCGCCTGTACAGAGCGGGGAGCGTGCATGTACTGAGAGTGCCTGTACAGAGCGGGGAGCGTGCGTGTACCGAGAGCGCCTGTACAGAGCGGGGAGCGTGCGTGTACTGAGAGCTCCTGTACAGAGCGGAGAGCGTGCGTGTACTGAGAGCGCCTGTACAGAGCGGGGAGCGTGCGTGTACCGAGAGCTCCTGTACAGAGCGGGGAGCGTGCGTGTACTGAGAGCACCTGTACAGAGCGGGGAGCATGCGTGTACTGAGAGCGCCTGTACAGAGCGGAGAGCGTGCGTGTACTGAGAGCGCCTGTACAGAGCGGGGAGCGTGCGTGTACTGAGAGCTCCTGTACAGAGCGGAGAGCGTGCGTGTACCGAGAGCGCCTGTACAGAGCGGGGAGCGTGCGTGTACTGAGAGCTCCTGTACAGAGCGGAGAGCGTGCGTGTACTGAGAGCGCCTGTACAGAGCGGGGAGCGTGCGTGTACCGAGAGCTCCTGTACAGAGCGGGGAGCGTGCGTGTACTGAGAGCGCCTGTACAGAGCGGGGAGCATGCGTGTACTGAGAGCGCCTGTACAGAGCGGAGAGCGTGCGTGTACTGAGAGCGCCTGTACAGAGCGGGGAGCGTGCATGTACTGAGAGCTCCTGTACAGAGCGGAGAGCGTGCGTGTACCGAGAGCGCCTGTACAGAGCGGGGAGCGTGCGTGTACCGAGAGCGCCTGTACAGAGTGGGGAGCGTGCGTGTACCGAGAGCGCCTGTACAGAGCGGAGAGCGTGCGTGTACTGAGAGCGCCTGTACAGAGCGAGGAGCGTGCGTGTACTGAGAGCTGTACAGAGCGGAGAGCGTGCGTGTACCGAGCGCCTGTACAGAGCGGGGAGCGTGCGTGTACCGAGAGCACCTGTACAGAGCGAGGAGCGTGCGTGTACCGAGAGCTCCTGTACAGAGCAGGGAGCGTGCGTGTACTGAGAGCGCCTGTACAGAGCGGGGAACGTGCGTGTACCGAGAGCTCCTGTACAGAGCGGGGAGCGTGCGTGTACAGAGCGCCTGGACAGAGCGGGGAGCGTGCGTGTACTGAGAGCTCCTGTACAGATCGGGGAGCGTGCATGTACTGAGAGCTCCTGTACAGAGCGGGGAGCGTGCGTGTACCGAGAGCTCCTGTACAGAGCGGGGAGCGTGCGTGTACCGAGAACTCCTGTACAGAGCGGGGAGCGTGCGTGTACTGAGCGCCTGTACAGACCGGGGAGCGTGCGTGTACTGAGCGCCTTTACAGAGCGGGGAGCGTGCGTGTACCAAGAGCTCCTGTACAGAGCGGGGAGCGTGCGTGTACCGAGAGCTCCTGTACAGAGCGGGGAGCGTGCTTGTACTGAGAGCTCCTGTACAGAGCGGGGAGTGTGCGTGTACCGAGAGTTCCTGTACAGAGCGGGGAGCGTGCGTGTACCGAGAGCTCCTGTACAGAGCGGGGAGCGTGTGTGTACTGAACGCCTGTATAGAGCGGGGAGCGTGCGTGTACTGAGAGCGCCTGTACAGAGCTGTGAGCGTGTGTGTACTGAGAGCACCTGTACAGATCGGGAAGCGTGTGTGTACTGAGAGCTCCTGTACAGAGCGGGGAGCGTGCGTGTACTGAGAGCTCCTGTACAGAGCGGGGAGCTTGCGTGTACCGAGAGCTCCTGTACAGAGCGGGGAGCGTGCGTGTACTGAGCGCCTGTACAGAGCGGGGAGCGTGCGTGTACTGAGAGCGCCTGTACACAGCGAGGAGCGTGCGTGTACTGAGAGCATCTGTACAGATCGGGAAGCGTGTGTGTACTGACAGCTCCTGTACAAAGCGGGGAGCGTTCGTGTACTGAGAGCGCCTGTACAGAGTGGGGAGCGTGCGTGTACTGAGAGCTCCTGTACAGAGCAGAGAGTGTGCGTGTACCGAGAGCGCCTGTACAGAGCGGGGAGCGTGCGTGTACTGTGAGCGCCTGTACAGAGCTGGGAGCGTGCGTGTACTGAGAGCGCCTGTTCAGAGCGGGGAGCGTGCGTGTACTGAGAGCTCCTGTACAGAGCGGTGAGCGTGCGTATACAGAGAGCGCCTGTACACAGCGGGGAGCGTGCGTATACAGAGAGCGCCTGTACAGGGCGGGGAGCGTGCGTATACAGAGAGCGCCTGTACAGAGCGGGGAGCGTGCGTGCACCGAGAGCGCCTGTACAGAGCGGTGAGCGTCCGTGTACCGAGAGCACCTGTACAGAGCGGGGAGCGTGCGTGTACTGAGAGCTCCTGTACAGAGCGGGGAGCGTGCGTGTACAGAGAGTGCCTGTACAGAACGTGGAGCGTGCGTGTGCTGAGAGCGCCTGTACAGAGCGTGGAGCGTGCGTGTACTGAGAGCGCCTGTACTGAGCGGGGAGCGTGCGTGTACTGAGAGCTCCTGTACAGAGCGAGGAGCGTGCGTGTACAGAGAGCGCCTGTACAGAGCGGGGAGCGTGCGTGTACTGAGAGCACCTGTACAAAGCGGTGAGCGTGCGTGTACTGAGAGCGCCTGTACAGAGTGTGGAGCGTGCGTGTACAGAGAGCGCCTGTACAGAGCAGGGAGCGTGCGTGTACTGAGAGCGCCTGTACAGAGCGTGGAGCGTGCGTGTACTGAGAGCGCCTGTACAGAGCGGGGAGCGTGTGTGTATAGAGAGCGCCTGAACATAGCGGAGAGCGTGCGTGTACAGAGAGCGCCTGTACACAGCGGGGAGCGTGCGTGTACTGAGAGCACCTGTACAGAGCGGGGAGCGTGCGTGTACAGAGAGCGCCTGTACAGAGCGGGGAGCGTGCGTGTACTGAGAGCGCCTGTACAGAGCGGGGAGCGTGCGTGTACTGAGAGCTCCTGTACAGAGCGGGGAGCGTGCGTGTACAGAGAGCGCCTGTACAGAGCGGGGAGCGTGCGTGTACAGAGAGCGCCTGTACAGAGCGGGGAGCGTGCGTGTACTGAGAGCGCCTGTACAGAGCGGGGAGCGTGCGTGTACTGAGAGCGCCTGTACAGAGCGGGGAGCATGCGTGTACAGAGAGCGCCTGTACAGAGCGGGGAGCGTGCGTGTACTGAGAGCGCCTGTACAGAGCGGGGAGCGTGTGTGTACTGAGAGCACCTGTACAGAGCGGGGAGCGTGCGTGTACTGAGAGCGCCTGTACAGAGCGTGGAGCATGTGTGTACTGAGAGCACCTGTACAGAGCGGGGAGCATGCGTGTATTGAGAGCGCCTGTACAGAGAGGAGAGCGTGCGTGTACAGAGCGGGGGGCGTGCATGTACTGAGAGCGCCTGTAAAGAGCGGAGAGTGTGCGTGTACTGAGAGCGCCTGTACAGAGCGGGGAGCGTGCATGTACTGAGAGCGCCTGTACAGAGCGGGGAGCGTGCGTGTACCGAGAGCGCCTGTACAGAGCGGGGAGCATGCGTATACAGAGAGCGCCTGTACAGAGCGGGGAGTGTGCGTGTACTGAGAGCTCCTGTACAGAGCAGGGAGCGTGCGTGTACAGAGAGCGCCTGTACAGAGCAGGGAGCGTGCGTGTACTGAGAGCGCCTGTACAGAGCTGGGAGCGTGCGTGTACTGAGAGCGCCTGTACAGAGCGGGGAGCGTGCGTGTACTGAGAGCGCCTGTACAGAGCAGGGAGCATGCGTGTACTGAGAGCGCCTGTACAAAGGGGGGAGCGTGCGTGTACTGAGAGCTCCTGTACAGAGCGGGGAGCATGCGTGTACTGAGAGCTCCTGTACGGAGCGGTGCGCGTGCTTATACAGAGAGCGCCTGTACAGAGCGGGGAGCGTGCGTATACAGAGAGCGCCTGTAAAGAGCGGGGAGCGTGCGTATACAGAGAGCGACTGTACAGAGCGGGGAGCGTGCGTATACAGAGAGCGCCTGTACAGAGCGGGGAGCGTGCGTGTACCGAGAGCGCCTGTACAGAGCGGTGAGCGTGCGTGTACCGAGAGCTCCTGTACAGAGCGGGGAGCGTGCGTGTACAGAGAGCGCCTGTACAAAGCAGGGAGCGTGCGTGTACAGAGAGCGCCTGTACAGAGCGGTGAGCGTGCTGTTGTGAATTCTGTGATCAAGTTCCCTCCTGTGGTCACGAGTGTTACTGCGGCTTCTGAGTTTCCTTCCTCAGGTGATGAGGTTAAGTCGTTAGGTGCTGCTCTATTTAACTCCACCTAGTGCTTTGATCCTGGCCTCCAGTCTATGTTCTAGTATTGGTCTTGCTTCCTCCTGGATCGTTCTTGTAGCCTGTCTGCTCAGTATAAGCTAAGTTCTGCTTGTGTTACTTTTGTTGCTATATTTTCTGTCCAGCTTGCTTTTTTGGTTTTTCTTGCTTGCTGGAAGCTCTGAGACGCAGAGGGAGCACCTCCGTACCGTTAGTCGGTGCGGAGGGTCTATTTGCCCCTCTGCGTGGTTGTTTGTAGGTTTTTGTGTTGACCGCAAAGCTATCTTTCCTATCCTCGGTCTATTCAGTAAGTCGGGCCTCACTTTGCTAAATCTATTTCATCTCTACGTTTGTCTTTTCATCTTAACTCACAGTCATTATATGTGGGGGGCTGCCTTTTCCTTTGGGGTATTTCTCTGAGGCAAGGTAGGCTTATTTTCTATCTTAAGGCTAGCTAGTTTCTCAGGCTGTGCCGAGTTGCATAGGGAGCGTTAGGCGCAATCCACGGCTACCTCTAGTGTGGTGTGATAGGATTAGGGATTGCGGTCAGCAGAGTTCCCACGTCTCAGAGCTCGTCCTATGTTTTTTGGTTATTGTCAGGTCACTTTGTGTGCTCTGAACTTCAAGGTCCATTGTGGTTCTGAATTATCAGTTCATAACAGTACTGGAGGCCCAAAGTACTAATGCTTCTCAATAGAGGGAAAAAAGAAGTTCTGAGACCATTTTTTTTTTCTTTGCACTGTGTTTTGCCTTTTTTTTCCCCTAGACATTTGGGTGGTTCAGGACACAGGTGTGGTGATGGACATTAAAGGTCTGTCTTCATGTGTGGATCTTCTCACTGCAAGAGTACAAAATATTCAAGACTTTGTGGCTCAGAATTCTATGTTAGAACCAAGAATTCCTATTCCTGATTTGTTTTCTGGAGATAGAGCTAAATTTCTGAGTTTCAAAAATAATTGCAAACTGTTTCTGGCGTTGAAGCCTCGCTCCTCTGGTGACCCAGTTCAACAAGTTAAGATCATTATTTCTTTATTACGTGGCGACCCTCAAGACTGGGCATTTTCCCTTGCGCCAGGAGATCCTGCATTATGTAATATTGATGCGTTTTTTCTGGCGCTCGGATTACTGCACGATGAACCTAATTCAGTGGATCAGGCAGAGAAAAATTTGCTGGCTCTGTTTCAGGGTCAGGATGAGATAGAGATTTATTGTCAGAAGTTTAGAAAGTGGTCCGTGCTCACTCAATGGAATGAATGTGCGCTGGCAGCTATATTCAGAAAGGGTCTCTCTGAAGCCCTTAAGGATGTCATGGTGGGATTTCCTATGCCTGCTGGTCTGAATGAGTCTATGTCTTTGGCCATTCAGATCGGTCGACGCTTGCGTGAGCGTAAATCTGTGCACCATTTGGCGGTATTATCTGAGCATAAACCTGAGCCTATGCAGTGCGATAGGACTTTGACCAGAGCTGAAAGGCAGGAACACAGACGTCAGAATGGGCTGTGTTTCTACTGTGGTGATTCCACTCATGCTATCTCCGATTGTCCTAAGCGCACTAAGCGGTTCGCTAAGTCTGCCACCATTGGTACGGTACAGTCGAAATTTCTTTTGTCCGTTACTTTGATCTGCTCTTTGTCTTCCTATTCTGTCATGGCATTTGTGGATTCAGGCGCTGCCCTAAATTTGATGGACTTGGAGTTTGCTAGGCGCTATGGGTTTGTCTTGGAGCCCTTGCAGTGTCTTATTCCATTGAGAGGAATTGATGCTACGCCTTTGGCCAAGAATAAGCCTCAGTATTGGACCCAGCTGACCATGTGCATGGCTCCTGCGCACCAGGAGGATATTCGCTTTCTGGTGTTGCAAACTCTGCATGATGTGGTCGTGTTGGGGTTGCCATGGCTACAAGTCCATAACCCAGTATTAGATTGGAAATCAATGTCTGTGTCCAGCTGGGGTTGTCAGGGGTTACATGGTGATGTTCCATTTCTGTCTATCTCATCATCCACCCCTTCTGAGGTCCCAGAGTTCTTGTCTGATTACCGGGATGTATTCGATGAGCCCAAGTCCAATGCCCTACCTCCGCATAGGGATTGTGATTGTGCTATCGAGTTGATTCCTGGTAGTAAGTTTCCTAAGGGTCGACTGTTTAATTTATCTGTACCTGAGCACGCCGCTATGCGGAGTTACGTAAAAGAAACCTTGGAGAAGGGTCATATTCGGCCGTCGTCATCGCCATTGGGAGCAGGGTTTTTTTTTTGTGGCCAAGAAGGATGGTTCGCTGAGACCTTGTATTGATTACCGCCTTCTAAATAAAATCACGGTCAAATTTCAGTACCCCTTGCCGCTGCTATCTGATTTGTTTGCTCGGATTAAGGGGGCTAGTTGGTTCACCAAGATAGATCTTCGTGGTGCATATAATCTTGTGCGTATTAAACGGGGCGATGAATGGAAAACAGCATTTAATACGCCGGAGGGCCATTTTGAGTACCTAGTTATGCCATTCGGACTTGCCAATGCTCCATCAGTATTTCAGTCCTTTATGCATGACATCTTCCGAGAGTACCTGGATAAATTCCTGATTGTATACTTGGATGATATTTTGGTCTTCTCGGATGATTGGGAGTCTCATGTGAAGCAGGTCAGAATGGTTTTCCAGGTCCTGCGTGCTAATTCTTTGTTTGTGAAGGGATCAAAGTGTCTCTTTGGTGTTCAGAAGGTTTCATTTTTGGGGTTCATTTTTTCCCCTTCTACCATCGAGATGGACCCTGTTAAGGTCCAGGCCATTTATGATTGGACTCAGCCGACATCTCTGAAGAGTCTGCAAAAGTTCCTTGGCTTTGCTAATTTTTATCGTCGCTTCATCTGTAATTTTTCTAGTATTGCTAAACCATTGACCGATTTGACCAAGAAGGGTGCTGATGTGGTCAATTGGTCTTCTGCTGCTGTGGAAGCTTTTCAAGAGTTAAAGCGTCGTTTTTCTTCTGCCCCTGTGTTGTGTCAACCAGATGTTTCGCTTCCGTTCCAGGTTGAGGTTGATGCTTCTGAAATTGGAGCGGGGGCTGTTTTGTCGCAAAGAGGTGCTGATTGCTCGGTGATGAAGCCATGCGCCTTCTTTTCCAGGAAGTTTTCGCCTGCTGAGCAAAATTATGATGTTGGCAATCGAGAGTTGCTAGCCATGAAGTGGGCATTCAAGGAGTGGCGTCATTGGCTTGAAGGAGCTAAGCATCGCGTGGTGGTCTTGACTGATCACAAGAACTTGACTTATCTCGAGTCTGCCAAACGGTTGAATCCTAGACAGGCTCGTTGGTCGCTGTTTTTCTCCCGTTTTGACTTTGTGGTTTCGTACCTTCCGGGCTCTAAAAATGTGAAGGCGGATGCCCTGTCTAGGAGTTTTGTGCCCGACTCTCCGGGTTTGCCTGAGCCGGCGGGTATTCTCAAAGAGGGAGTAATTGTGTCTGCCATCTCCCCTGATTTGCGGCGGGTGCTGCAAAAATTTCAGGCTAATAAACCTGATCGTTGCCCAGCAGAGAAACTGTTTGTCCCTGATAGGTGGACGAATAAAGTTATCTCTGAGGTTCATTGTTCGGTGTTGGCTGGTCATCCTGGAATCTTTGGTACCAGAAATTTGGTGGCTAGATCCTTTTGGTGGCCGTCTCTGTCGCGGGATGTGCGTTCTTTTGTGCAGTCCTGTGGGATTTGTGCTCGGGCTAAGCCCTGCTGTTCTCATGCCAGTGGGTTGCTTTTGCCCTTGCCGATCCCGAAGAGGCCTTGGACACATATCCCTATGGATTTTATTTTGGATCTCCCCGTCTCTCAAAAAATGTTGGTCATTTGGGTAGTTTGTGATCGCTTCTCTAAGATGATCCATTTGGTACCCTTGTCTAAATTACCTTCCTCCTCTGATTTGGTGCCATTGTTCTTCCAGCATGTGGTTCGTTTGCATGGCATTCCAGAGAACATCGTTTCTGACAGAGGTTCCCAGTTTGTTTCGAGGTTTTGGCGAGCCTTTTGTGCTAGGATGGGCATTGATTTGTCTTTTTCCTCAGCTTTCCATCCTCAGACAAAGGGCCAGACTGAACGAACCAATCAGACCTTGGAAACATATCTGAGATGTTTTGTTTCTGCTGATGAGGATGATTGGGTGTCCTTTTTGCCGTTGGCTGAGTTCGCTCTTAATAATCGGGCCAGCTCGGCTACCTTGGTTTCACCGTTTTTCTGCAATTCTGAGTTCCATCCTCGTTTCTCTTCAGGGCAGGTTGAGTCTTCGGACTGTCCTGGTGTGGATACTGTGGTGGACAGGTTGCAGCGGATTTGGACTCATGTAGTGGACAATTTGACCTTGTCCCAGGAGAAGGCTCAACGTTTCGCTAATCGCAGACGCTGTGTGGGTCCCTGACTTCGTGTTGGGGATTTGGTTTGGTTGTCATCTCGTTATATTCCTATGAAGGTTTCCTCTCCTAAGTTTAAGCCTCGTTTCATTGGTCCGTGTCGGATTTCTGAGGTTCTTAATCCTGTGTCTTTTCGTTTGACCCTTCCAGATTCTTTTTCCATCCATAACGTATTCCATAGGTCATTGTTGCGGAGATACGTGGCGCCTGTGGTTCCATCTGTTGATCCTCCTGCCCCGGTTTTGGTGGAGGGGGAGTTGGAGTATATAGTGGAGAAGATTTTGGATTCTCGTATTTCGAAACGGAAACTCCAGTATCTGGTTAAGTGGAAGGGTTATGGTCAGGAAGATAATTCCTGGGTCTTTGCCTCTGATGTCCATGCTGCCGATCTTGTTCGTGCCTTTCATATGGCTCATCCTGGTCGGCCTGGGGGCTCTGGTTAGGGTTCGGTGACCCCTCCTCAAGGGGGGGGTACTGTTGTGAATTCTGTGATCAAGCTCCCTCCTGTGGTCACGAGTGGTACTGCGGCTTCTGAGTTTCCTTCCTCAGGTGATGAGGTTAAGTCGTTAGGTGCTGCTCTATTTAACTCCACCTAGTGCTTTGATCCTGGCCTCCAGTCTATGTTCTAGTATTGGTCTTGCTTCCTCCTGGATCGTTCCTGTGGCCTGTCTGCTCAGTATAAGCTAAGTTCTGCTTGTGTTACTTTTGTTGCTATATGTTCTGTCCAGCTTGCTTTATTGGTTTTTCTTGCTTGCTGGAAGCTCTGAGACGCAGAGGGAGCACCTCCGTACCGTTAGTCGGTGCGGAGGGTCTTTTTGCCCCTCTGTGTGGTTGTTTGTAGGTTTTTGTGTTGACCGCAAAGCTATCTTTCCTATCCTCGGTCTATTCAGTAAGTCGGGCCTCACTTTGCTAAATCTATTTAATCTCTGTGTTTGTGTTTTCATCTTACTCACAGTCATTATATGTGGGGGGCTGCCTTTTCCTTTGGGGAATTTCTCTGAGGCAAGGTAGGCTTATTTTTCTGTCTTCTGGCCTAGCTAGTTTCTCAGGCTGTGCCGAGTTGCATAGGGAGCGTTAGGCGCAATCCACGGCTACCTCTAGTGTGGTGTGATAGGATTAGGGATTGCGGTCAGCAGAGTTCCCACGTCTCAGAGCTCGTCCTATGTTTTTTGGTTATTGTCAGGTCACTTTGTGTGCTCTGAACTTCAAGGTCCATTGTGGTTCTGAATTACCTATTCATAACAGCGTGCGTATAGAGAGAGCGCCTGTACAGAGCGGGGAGCGTGCGTATACAGAGAGCGCCTGTACAGAGCGGGGAGCGTGCGTATACAGAGAGCGCCTGTACAGAGCGGGGAGCGTGCGTGTACCGAGAGCGCCTGTACAGAGCGGTGAGCGTGCGTGTACCGAGAGCTCCTGTACAGAGCGGGGAGCGTGCTTGTACAGAGAACGCCTGTACAGAGCGGGGAGCGTGCGTGTACTGAGAGCTCCTGTACAGAGCGGGGAGCGTGCGTGTACAGAGAGCGCCTGTACAGAGCGTGGAGCATGCGTGTGCTGAGAGCGCCTGTACAGAGTGTGGAGCGTGCGTGTACTGAGAGCGCCTGTACAGAGCGGGGAGCGTGCGTGTAATGAGAGCACCTGTACAGAGCGGTGAGCGTGCGTGTACTGAGAGCGCCTGTACAGTGTGTGGAGCGTGCGTGTACAGAGAGCTCCTGTACAGAGCAGGGAGCGTGCGTGTACTGAGAGCGCCTGTACAGAGCGGGGAGCATGCGTGTACTGAGAGCGCCAGTACAGAGCGGGGAGCGTGCGTGTACAGAGAGCGCCTGTACAGAGCGGGGAGCGTGCGAGTACTGAGAGCGCCTGTACAGAGCGTGGAGCATGCGTGTACTGAGAGCACCTGTACAGAGCGGGGAGCGTGCGTGTATAGAGAGCGCCTGTACAGAGCGGAGAAAGTGCGTGTACAGAGCGGGGGGCGTGCGTATGCAGAGAGCGCCTGTACAGAGCGGGGATCGTGTGTGTACTGAGAGCACCTCTACATAGCGGTGAGCGAGCGTGTACTGAGAGTGCCTATACAGAGCAGGGAGCGTGCGTGTACTGAGAGCGCCTGTACAGAGCGTGGAGCGTGCATGTACTGAGAGCGCCTGTACAGAGCGGGGAGCGTGCGTGTATAGAGAGCGTTTGTACAGAGCGGAGAGCGTGCGTGTACAGAGAGCGCCTGTACAGAACGGGGAGCGTGTGTGTACTGAGAGCGCCTGTACAGAGCGGGGAGCATGCGTGTACAGAGAGCGCCTGTACAGAGCGGGGAGCGTGCGTGTACTGAGAGCGCCTGTACAGAGCGTGGAGCGTGCGTGTACTGAGAGCGCCTGTACAGAGCGGGGAGCGTGCGTGTATAGAGAGCGCCTGTACAGAGCGGTGAGCGTGCATGTACAGAGCTGGGAGCGTGCGTGTACAGAGAGCGCCTGTACAGAGCGTGGAGCGTGCGTGTACAGAAAGCTCTTGTACAGAGCAGGGAGCGTGCATGTACTGAGAGCGCCTGTACAGAGCGGGGAGCGTGCGTGTACTGAGAGCGCCTGTACAGAGCGGGGGACGTGCCTGTACAGAGAGCGCCTGTACAGAGCGGGAAGCGTGCGTGTACAGAGAGCGCCTGTACAGAGCGGGGAGCGTGCGTGTACTGAGAGCGCCTGTACAGAGCGGGGAGCGTGCGTGTACTGAGAGCGCCTGTACAGGGCCGGGGGCGTGCCTGTACAGAGAGCGCCTGTACAGAGCGGGGAGCGTGCGTGTACAGAGAGCGACTGTACAGAGCGGGGAGCGTGCGTGTACCGAGAGCACCTGTACAGAGCGGGGAGCGTGCGTGTACTGAGAGCGTCTGTACAGAGCGGGGAGCGTGCGTGTACAGAGCGGGGGGCGTGCATGTACTGAGAGCGTCTGTACAGAGCGGGGAGCGTGCGTGTACTAAGAGCGCCTGTACAGAGCAGGGAGCGTGCATGTACTGAGAGCACCTGTACAGAGCGGGGAGCGTGCGTGTACTGAGAGCGCCTGTACAGAGCAGGGAGCGTGCGTGTACTGAGAGCGCCTGTACAGAGCGGAGAGCGTGCGTTTACTGAGAGCGCCTGTACAGAGCGGGGAGCGTGCGTGTACAGAGCGGGGGGCGTGCGTGTACTGAGAGCGCCTGTACAGAGCAGGGAGCGTGCGTGTACTGAGAGCGCCTGTACAGAGTGGGGAGCGTGCGTGTACTGAGAGCTTCTGTACAGGGCCGGGGGCGTGCCTGTACAGAGAGCGCCTGTACAGAGCAGGGAGCGTGCGTGTACAGAGAGCGCCTGTACAGAGCGGGGAGCGTGCGTGTACCGAGAGCTCCTGTACAGAGCAGGGAGCGTGCGTGTACTGAGAGCGACTGTACAGAGCAGGGAGCGTGCGTGTACTGAGAGCTCCTGTACAGAGCAGGGAGCGTGCGTGTACTGAGAGCGCCTGTACAGAGCGGGGAGCGTGCATGTACCGAGAACGCCTGTACAGAGCGGGGAGCGTGCGTGTAACGAGAGCGCCTGTACAAAGCGGGAAGCGTGCGTGTACCGAGAGCGCCTGTACAGAGCGGAGAGTGTGCGTGTACCGAGAGCGCCTGTACAGAGCGGGAAGTGTGCGGGTACCAAGAGCGCCTGTACAGAGCGGGGAGCGTGCGTGTGCCGAGAGCGCCTGTAGAGAGCGGGGAGCGTGCGTGTACTGAGAGCGCCTGTACAGAGCTGTAAGCGTGCGTGTACAGAGCTGGGAGTGTGCGTGTACTGAGAACGCCTGTACAGAGCGGGGAGCGTGCATGTACTGAGAGCGCCTGTACAGAGCGGGGTGCATGCGTGTACAGAGAGCGCCTGTACAGAGCGGGGAGCCTGCGTGTACTGAGAGCGCCTGTACAGAGCGGGAAGCGTGCGTGTACAGAGAGCGCCTGTACAGAGCGGGGAGCTTGCGTGTATAGAGAGCACCTGTACAGAGCGGAGAGTGTGAGTGTACTGAGAGCGCCTGTACAGAGCGGGGAGCGTGCATGTACAGAGAGCGCCTGTACAGAGCGGGGAGTGTGAGTGTACTGAGAGCGCCTGTACAGAGCGGGAAGCGTGCGTGTACAGAGAGCGCCTGTACAGAGCGGGGAGCGTGCGTGTACTGAGAGCGCCTGTACAGAGCGGGGAGTGTGCGTGTACAGAGAGCGCCTGTACAGAGCGGGGAGCGTGCGTGTACTGAGAGCGCCTGTACAGAGCGGGGAGCCTGCGTGTACTGAGAGCGCCTGTACAGAGCGGGAAGCGTGCGTGTACAGAGAGCGCCTGTACAGAGCGGGGAGCTTGCGTGTACAGAGAGCACCTGTACAGAGCGGGGAGTGTGAGTGTACTGAGAGCGCCTGTACAGAGCGGGGAGTGTGCGTGTACAGAGAGCGCCTGTACAGAGCGGGGAGCGTGCGTGTACAGAGAGCGCCTGTACAGAGCGGGGAGCCTGCGTGTACTGAGAGCGCCTGTACAGAGCGGGAAGCGTGCGTGTACAGAGAGCGCCTGTACAGAGCGGGGAGCTTGCGTGTATAGAGAGCACCTGTACAGAGCGGGGAGTGTGAGTGTACTGAGAGCGCCTGTACAGAGCGGGGAGCGTGCATGTACAGAGAGCGCCTGTACAGAGCGGGGAGTGTGAGTGTACTGAGAGCGCCTGTACAGAGCGGGAAGCGTGCGTGTACAGAGAGTGCCTGTACAGAGCGGGGAGCGTGCGTGTACCGAGAGGGCCTGTACAGAGCGGGGAGTGTGCGTGTACAGAGAGCGCCTGTACAGAGCGGGGAGCGTGCGTGTACTGAGAGCGCCTGTACAGAGCGGGGAGCGTGCGTGTACTGAGAGCGCCTGTACAGAGCGGGGAGCGTGCGTGTACAGAGAGCGCCTGAACAGAGCGGAGAGCGTGCCTGTACAGAGAGCGCCTGTACAGAGCGGGGAGCGTGTGTGTACTGAGAGCGCCTGTACAGAGCGGGGAGCGTACGTGTACAGAGAGCGCCTGTACAGAGCGTGGAACATGCGTGTACTGAGAGCGCCTGTACAGAGCGGGGAGCGTGCGTGTATAGAGAGCGCCAGTACAGAGCGGAGAGCGTGCGTGTACAGAGCGGGGGGCGTGCGTGTACTGAGAGCACCTGTGCAGATCGGGGAGCGTGCTTGTACTGAGAGCGCCTGTACAGAGCGTGGAGCGTGCGTGTACTGAGAGCACCTGTACAGAGCGGGGAGCGTTCGTGTATAGAGAGCGCCTGTACAGAGCGGAGAGTGCGTGTACAGAGCGGGGGGCGTGCGTGTACTGGGAGCGCCTGTACAGAGCGAAGAGCGTGCGTGTACTGAGAGCGCCTGTACAGAGCGGGGAGCGTGCGTGTACAGAGAGCGCCTGTACAGAGCGGGGAGCGTGCGTGTACTGAGAGCGCCTGTACAGAGCGGGGAGCGTGCGTGTACTGAGCGCCTGTACAGAGCGGTGGGCGTGCATGTACAGAGAGCGGGGAGCGTGCGTGTACTGAGAGAGTCTGTACAGAGCGGGGTGCGTGCGTGTACAGAGAGCGCCTGTACAGAGCGGGGAGCGTGTGTGTACTGAAAGCGCCTGTACAGAGCGGGGAGCGTGCGTGTACCGAGAGCGCCTGTACAGAGCGGGGAGCGTGCGTGTACCGAGAGCTTCTGTACAGAGCGTGGAACATGCGTGTACAGAGAGCGCCTGTACAGAGCAGGGAGCGTGCGTGTACTGAGAGCGCCTGTACAGAGCGTGGAACGTGCGTGTACTGAGAGCGCCTGTACAGAGCGGGGAGCATGCGTGTACAGAGAGCGCCTGAACAGAGAGGAGAGCGTGCCTGTACAGAGAGCGCCTGTACACAGCGGGTAGCGTGTGTGTACTGAGAGCGCCTGTACAGAGCGGGGAGCGTACGTGTACAGAGAGCGCCTGTACAGAGCGGGGAGCGTGCGTGTACTGAGAGCGCCTGTACAGAGCGTGGAACGTGCGTGTACTGAGAGCGCCTGTACAGAGCGGGGAGCGTGCGTGTATACAGAGCGCCAGTACAGAGCGGAGAGCGTGCGTGTACAGAGCGGGGGGCGTGCATGTACTGAGAGCACCTGTGCAGAGTGGGGAGCGTGCGTGTACTGAGAGCGCCTGTACAGAGCGTGGAGCGTGCGTGTACTGAGAGCACCTGTACAGAGCGGGGAGCGTTCGTGTATAGAGAGCGCCTGTACAGAGCGGAGAGCGTGCGTGTACAGAGCGGGGGGCGTGCGTGTACTGAGAGTGCCTGTACAGAGCGAAGAGCGTGCGTGTAGTGAGAGCGCCTGTACAGAGCGGGGAGCGTGCGTGTACAGAGAGCACCTGTACAGAGCGGGGAGCGTGCGTGTACTGAGAGCGCCTGTACAGAGCGGGGAGCGTGCGTGTACTGAGCGCCTGTACAGAGCGGTGGGCGTGCATGTACAGAGAGCGCCTGTACAGATCGGGGAGCGTGCGTGTACTGGGAGCGTCTGTACAGAGCGGGGTGTGTGCATGTACTGAGAGCGTCTGTACAGAGCGGGGAGCGTGCGTGTACTGAGAGCACCTGTACAGAGCGGGCAGCGTGCGTGTACTGAGAGCACCTGTATACAGCGGGGAGCGTACGTATACTGAGAGCACCTGTACAGAGCGGGGAGCGTGCATGTACTGAGAGCACATGTACAGAGCGGTGAGCGTGCGTGTACTGAGAGCGCCTGTACAGAGCGGGGAGCGTGCATGTACTGAGAGCGCCTGTACAGAGCGGGGATCGTGCGTGTACAGAGAGCGCCTGAACAGAGCGGGGAGCGTTCGTGTACTGAGAGCGCCTGTACATAGCGGGGAGCGTGCGTGTACTGAGAGCGCCTGTACAGAGCGGGGAGCGTGCATGTACTGAGAGCGTCTGTACAGAGCGGGGAGCGTGCTTGTACTGAGAGCACCTGTACATAGCGGGGAGCGTGGGTGTACTGAGAGCGCCTGTACAGAGCGGGGAGCGTGCGTGTACTGAGAGCACCTGTACAGAGCGGGGAGCGTGCGTGTACTGAGAGCGCCTGTACAGAGCGAGGAGCGTGCGTGTACTGAGAGCGCCTGTACATAGCGGGGAGCGTGCGTGTACTGAGAGCGCATGTACAGAGCGGAGAGCGTGCTTGTACTGAGAGCGCCTGTACAGAGCGGGGAGCGTGCTTGTACAGAGCGGGGGGCGTGCGTGTACTGAGAGCGCCTGTACAGAGCGGGGAGCGTGCGTGTACTGAAAGCGCCTGTACAGAGCGGGGAGCATGTGTGTACTGAGCGCCTGTACAGAGCGGTGGGCATGCATGTACAGAGAGCGCCTGTACAGAGCGGGGAGCGTGCGTGTACTGAGCGCCTGTACAGAGCGGTGGGCGTGCATGTACAGAGAGCGCCTGTACAGAGCAGGGAGCGTGTGTGTACTGAGAGCGTCTGTACAGAGCAGGGAGCGTGCATGTACTGAGAGCGTCTGTACAGAGCGGGGAGCGTGTGTGTACTGAGAGCACCTGTACAGAGCAGGGAGCGTGCATGTACTGAGAGCACCTGTACAGAGCAGTGAGCGTGCGTGTACTGAGAGCGCCTGTACAGAGCGGGGAGCGTGCGTGTACTGAGAGCATCTGTACAGAGCGGGGAGCGTGTGTGTACTGAGCACCTGTACAGAGTGGGGAGCGTGCATGTACTGAGAGCGCCTGTACATAGCGGGGAGCGTGCGTGTACTGAGAGCGCCTGTACAGAGCGGGGAGCGTGCATGTACTGAGAGTGTCTGTACAGAGCCGGGAGCGTGGGTGTACTGAGAGCGCCTGTACAGAGCGCGGAGCGTGCGTGTACTGAGAGCACCTGTACAGAGCGGGGAGCGTGCGTGTACTGAGAGCGCCTGTACAGAGCGGGGAGCATGCTTGTACAGAGCGGGGGGCGTGCATGTACTGAGAGCGCCTGTACAGAGCGGGCAGCATGCTTGTACAGAGCGGGGGGCGTGCGTGCACTGAGAGCGCCTGTACAGAGCGGGGAGCGTGCGTGTACTGAGAGCGCCTGTACAGAGCGGGGACCGTGCGTTTACTGAGAGCTCCTGTACAGAGCGGGGAGCGTGCGTGTACTGAGAGCGCCTGTACAGAGCGGAGAGCGTGCATGTACTGAGAGCGCTTGTAGAGAGCGGGGAGCGTGCGTGTACTGAGAGCTCCTGTACAGAGCGGGTAGCGTGCGTGTACCGAGAGCGCCTGTACAGAGCGGGGAGCGTGCTTGTACCGAGAGCGCCTGTACAGAGCGGAGAGTGTGCGTGTGCCGAGAACGCCTGTACAGAGCGGGGAGTGTGCGTGTACCGAGAGCGCCTGTACAGAGCGGAGAGCGTGCGTGTACCGAGAACGCCTGTACAGAGCGGGGAGCGTGCGTGTACTGAGAGCGCCTGTACAGAGCTGCGAGCGTGCGTGTACAGAGCTGGGAGCGTGCGTGTACTGAGAGCGCCTGTACAGAGCTGGGAGCGTGCATGATAATAAATGGGAAATGTTTAAGAACATCCTAAATAGGCACTGTAAGCGGTTTATACCTTGTGGGAATAAAAGGACTAGAAATAGGAAAAACCCAATGTGGCTAAACAACGAAGTAAGACAGGCAATTAACAGTAAAAAGAAAGCATTTGCACTACTAAAGCAGGATGGCACCATTGAAGCTCTAAAAAACTATAGGGAGAAAAATACTTTATCTAAAAAACTAATTAAAGCTGCCAAAAAGGAAACAGAGAAGCACATTGCTAAGGAGAGTAAAACTAATCCCAAACTGTTCTTCAACTATATCAATAGTAAAAGAATAAAAACTGAAAATGTAGGCCCCTTAAAAAATAGTGAGGAAAGAATGGTTGTAGATGACGAGGAAAAAGCTAACATATTAAACACCTTCTTCTCCACGGTATTCACGGTGGAAAATGAAATGCTAGGTGAAATCCCAAGAAACAATGAAAACCCTATATTAAGGGTCACCAATCTAACCCAAGAAGAGGTGCGAAACCGGCTAAATAAGATTAAAATAGATAAACCTCCGGGTCCGGATGGCATACACCCACGAGTACTAAGAGAACTAAGTAATGTAATAGATAAACCATTATTTCTTATTTTTAGGGACTCTATAGCGACGGGGTCTGTTCCGCAGGACTGGCGCATAGCAAATGTGGTGCCAATATTCAAAAAGGGCTCTAAAAGTGAACCTGGAAATTATAGGCCAGTAAGTCTAACCTCTATTGTTGGTAAAATATTTGAAGGGTTTCTGAGGGATGTTATTCTGGATTATCTCAATGAGAATAACTGTTTAACTCCATATCAGCATGGGTTTATGAGAAATCGCTCCTGTCAAACCAATCTAATCAGTTTTTATGAAGAGGTAAGCTATAGACTGGACCACGGTGAGTCATTGGACGTGGTATATCTCGATTTTTCCAAAGCGTTTGATACCGTGCCGCACAAGAGGTTGGTACACAAAATGAGAATGCTTGGTCTGGGGGAAAATGTGTGTAAATGGGTTAGTAACTGGCTTAGTGATAGAAAGCAGAGGGTGGTTATAAATGGTATAGTCTCTAACTGGGTCGCTGTGACCAGTGGGGTACCGCAGGGGTCAGTATTGGGACCTGTTCTCTTCAACATATTCATTAATGATCTGGTAGAAGGTTTACACAGTAAAATATCGATATTTGCAGATGATACAAAACTATGTAAAGCAGTTAATACAAGAGAAGATAGTATTCTGCTACAGATGGATCTGGATAAGTTGGAAACTTGGGCTGAAAGGTGGCAGATGAGGTTTAACAATGATAAATGTAAGGTTATACACATGGGAAGAGGGAATCAATATCACCATTACACACTGAACGGGAAACCACTGGGTAAATCTGACAGGGAGAAGGACTTGGGGATCCTAGTTAATGATAAACTTACCTGGAGCAGCCAGTGCCAGGCAGCAGCTGCCAAGGCAAACAGGATCATGGGGTGCATTAAAAGAGGTCTGGATACACATGATGAGAGCATTATACTGCCTCTGTACAAATCCCTAGTTAGACCGCACATGGAGTACTGTGTCCAGTTTTGGGCACCGGTGCTCAGGAAGGATATAATGGAACTAGAGAGAGTACAAAGGAGGGCAACAAAATTAATAAAGGGGATGGGAGAACTACAATACCCAGATAGATTAGCGAAATTAGGATTATTTAGTCTAGAAAAAAGACGACTGAGGGGCGATCTAATAACCATGTATAAGTATATAAGGGGACAATACAAATATCTCGCTGAGGATCTGTTTATACCAAGGAAGGTGACGGGCACAAGGGGGCATTCTTTGCGTCTGGAGGAGAGAAGGTTTTTCCACCAACATAGAAGAGGATTCTTTACTGTTAGGGCAGTGAGAATCTGGAATTGCTTGCCTGAGGAGGTGGTGATGGCGAACTCAGTCGAGGGGTTCAAGAGAGGCCTGGATGTCTTCCTGGAGCAGAACAATATTGTATCATACAATTATTAGGTTCTGTAGAAGGACGTAGATCTGGGTATTTATTATGATGGAATATAGGCTGAACTGGATGGACAAATGTCTTTTTTCGGCCTTACTAACTATGTTACTATGTTACTATGTTACTATGTACTGAGAGCGCCTGTACAGAGCGGGGAGCGTGCATGTACAGAGATCGCCTGTACGGAGCGGAGAGTGTGCGTGTACCGAGAGCGCCTGTACAGAGTGGGGAGTGTGAGTGTACTGAGAGCGCCTGTACAGAGCGGGGAGTGTGAGTGTACTGAGAGCGCCTGTACAGAGCGGGGAGCGTGCGTGTACTGAGAGCGCCTGTACAGCGCGGGGAGCGTGCGTGTACTGAGAGCACCTGTACAGAGCGGGGAGCGTGCGTGTACTGTGAGCACCTGTACAGAGCGGGGAGCGTGCGTGTACTGAGAGTGTCTGTACAGCGCGGGGAGCGTGCGTGTACTGAGAGCATCTGTACAGAGCGGGGAGCGTGCGTGTACTGAGAGCACCTGTACAGAGCGGGGAGCGTGCGTGTACTGAGAGCACCTGTACAGAGCGGGGAGCGTGCGTGTGCTGATAGGCCGCCGTCACACTTGCGAGTTTTACGGACGTATGAGCGCAGAAAATACATCCGTAAAACTCGCAAAACAAACGGCACAATTATTCTCTATGCCCCTGCTCCTATCTGCCGTATTTTACTGATCCGTATTATACGGCTTTCTACAGCCGTAGAAAATCGCAGCATGCTGCGTTTGTCACCGTACTGCGCAAGAAATACGCCAATGAAAGTCTATGGAAGCCTGAAAAATACGGATTACACACGGACCAGCAGTGTGACTTGCGAGAAATACGCAGCGGTGTTAGAGAGAAAAGCCGGTAATTAATTGCGGTGTACAGTAAAATCACACTGACAGCTTACATTAGAATAGGTAGAATAAATGTCTACACATAGAATAGGTATATATATATATATATATATGTCAGTGAGACACATATATATATATATATATATATATATATATTAATATTTCTTCCAGCGCTAGATAGCTTTAAAGCCGGTAATTCAATTACCGACTTTTGCTTTCTCCTTCCTAAACCCGACATGATATGAGACCTGGTTTACATACAGTAAACCATGTCATATCCCCCTTTTTTTTTGCATATTCCACACTACTAATGTTAGTAGTGTGTATGTGCAAAATTTGGCCCTTCTATCTACTAAATTAAAGGGTTAAATGGCAGAAAAAATTGGCGTGGGCTCCTGCGCAATTTTCTCCACCAGAGTAGTAAAGCCAGTGACTGAGGGCAGATATTAATAGCCTGGAGAGGGTCCACGGTTATTGCCCCCCCCCCTGGCTAAAAACACCTGCCCCCAGCCACCACAGAAAAGGCACATCTGGAAGATGCGCCTATTCTGGCACTTGGCCACTCTCTTCCCATTCCCGTGTAGCGGTGGGATATGGGGTAATGAAGGGTTAATGTCACCTTGCTATTGTAAGGTGACATTAAGTCAAATTAATAATGGAGAGGCGTCAATTATGACACCTATCCATTATTAATCCAATACTAGTAAAGGGTTAAAAAAATACACAAACACATTAGTAAAAATTATTTTAATGAAATAAAAACAAAGGTTGTTGTAATATTTTATTCAACGCCCAATCCAATCACTGAAGACCCTCGTTCTGTAACAAAAATAACATAATAAACCAACAATATGCTTACCTTCCGCAGATCTGTAAAGTCCAACGATGTAAATCCATCTGAAGGGGTTAAAATATTTTGCAGCCACGAGCTCTGCTAATGCAACGTTGTTCGTGGCTGCAAAACCCCGGGGAATGAAGGTAAAGTAGGTCAATGACCTATATTTACCTTCATTTGCGGTGAGGCGCCCTCTGCTGGTTGTTCCTAGATCGTGGGAACTTTCCTAGAAAGCTCCCAGGCTCGAGTTCATAAGAGGCGCCCTCTGCTGGTTGTCCTCATATGAACTCGAGCCTGGGGGCTTATCTTAATTATCCCTCCACTCCACGATGTGATGAAAAACCACACACAAGGCTATTGACCTCTTAGTTTACAGCAGGGGCTTATTTTAGGTATCCCACTGCTTTTATATATACCACGAACTGCAGGGATTTATGTATATCCCGCTTACAGTTCCACTTATCACTTGCAGCTCTCTGACGCCCCCCTTACTCTCAGGTCAGATTAGGTACTGCACCCTGGGTAATTAGTCGCCAGAAAGGCTGCCTGCTATGTACTGGCTATTGGGCGCGCTGCAGCGGTGCGATAACTACTCCCACTCAGGCAGGAACAATAATTATCAACGCCGCAGTCGCTACAGCATCACTCAACAGTCAGCACACTATCGCTGCCACCAGCTTCGATTAAACGGGTCCGAAGCTAACCCAACACAACAGTAACAGTAGCGTATTTCACTTCAGAAGACTTAGGGTACGGTTTAGAACAGGAGAACGAACTAATATTAAATATTATATTCCATAAAATTTAGGCAGTGCTTTATCAAAAATATTTTATAAAGATGTTACAAATGAGACAATTGCAAATATGTACAAGGGTAATTATGAAATAAACAGGGAGTAATTAAGAAAAGGTAACACTCACATGTTCTCAGTTCATGTCAGGCAAAACCATGCTGCAGGCAGACCCCAGATGTCCCAATGCATAGTACAGATCAAGTCCTCAGGCAACAAAACTCCAACTGCCGGCTGGGTTAAGTGTGGGGGCTTATATACTCCAGCCTTGGGACATCACTAATGATATTCACTGAGGTCTCCGAGATATTTACGTTGTGAGACTCTCCGGACAAAGACATTCCTGACTAAGAATGTCAGTAATAAGATGTATAGTTATGTGCTTAATTCTAAAACTCTGGGCAAAACCGTCAATGAAAAAGACCTGGGTGTATGGGTGGATGACAAACTTAAATTCAGTGGCCAGTGTCAGGCAGCTGCTACAAAGGCAAATAAAATAATGGGATGCATTCAAAGAGGCATAGATGCTCATGAGGAGAATATAATTTTACCTCTATACAAGTCACTAGTTCGACCACACTTAGAATACTGTGCACAGTTCTGGTCTCCGGTGTATAAGAAAGACATAGCTGAACTGGAGCGGGTGCAGAGAAGAGCGACCAAGGTTATTAGAGGACTGGGGGGCTATTTAGTTTGGAAAAACGAAGACTAAGGGGTGATCTCATTTTAATGTATAAATATATGAGGGGACAGTACAAAGACCTTTCTGATGATCTTTTTAATCATAGACCTGAAACAGGGACAAGGGGGCATCCTCTGCGGTTGGAGGAAAAAAGGTTTAAGCATAATAACAGACACGGATTCTTTACTGTAAGAGCAGTGAGACTATGGAACTCTCTGCCGTGTGATGTTGTAATGAGGGATTCATTACTTAAATTTAAGAGGGGACTGGATACCTTTCTGGAAAAGTATAATGTTACAGGGTATATACACTAGATTCCTTGATAGGGCGTTGATCCAGGGAACTAGTCTGATTGCCGTATGTGGAGTCGGGAAGGAATTTTTTTCCCCAATGTGGAGCTTACTCTTTGCACATGGGGTTTTTTTGCCTTCCTCTGGATCAACATGTTAGGGCATGTTAGGTTAGGCTATGGGTTGAACTAGATGGACATATAGTCTTCCTTCAACCTTAATAACTATGTAACTATGTAACTATGTAAGAAGGGAGGGACCACAGGTGGCTTTGCATGATTGGTCACCTGCAGTGTAAGGCCACACCCTGCTCACACACAGCTTCAGGTTGCCCAGTGTTTGTCCTAGGGCTGATTGGTTGTATTCAGGAAGGGGAAAAAGAGGGGGGGTTTACAGCGACCATGTGTTTCTCAGCACCATGGCTATGAGTGCAGAATTCCCTCAGCTATGGTGCTAAAAGGCGGAGAAACTACTACTTTTGATATTCCATACCATCTCGTGACAATTTAGTAAATAGAATGGCCACATTTTGCACATACACACTACTTACATTAGTAGTGTGGAATATGCAAAAAAGGGGGCTATGAGATGGTTTACTGTATGTAACCATGTCTCATATCATGTCGGGTTTAGGAAGGAGAGAGCAAAAGCCGGTAATTGAATTACCGGCTGTCACGATATGGTATGAAATATCATAAGTAGTTCTCTTGCTAGCCTGAGTGGGCTAAGCCCCCCCCTTCTTGGAGTAACAGTTTGTAGCTGCAAATTCCTGGCTGTCCTTCTCTGAGAGTATGGGGGAAGAGAGGTTTTATTGCCGAACGGAATTTACGACTAGCATTTCCTGTGTAAGCTCTTGTTCAGCTATAAGGAAAAGTGGCTCCAAAAATTCATGAAAGATTCTTTGTTTAGTTTTTGTTAGATATTAGGCAATCGATTTAAGCTAGAAATACGAAAATATATATTCGTAGTCTCACTCGGTGTAGGTACCCATCCCTTTAAACTCGGGTTTCTAACTCCATCTGGTAAAGAGGTAGGGATTTCTCTGTAAATATGTATCCCAGTTAGGACATATTTGATCTCATTAGAATGCTCACGTTAATCCGAGATGATTGATGGGTTTTTTAGGACGCTGACATGTTTTGTAGTGAAGTTATAGAAATCAGAGAGAATAGTTTAAAGTTTAGGCAGAATGTAGAGAGAGGAGGGTCTGGATAAACCAGCCTTTCTGTGATGTCACAGCCTTGAAAGTATAACTGGCTGCACACATCCCCAGCGGTGTCTCTGCTAGATTTCTTCCTGACTTCTTGTCCTCTCCTGAAGCCAGCAGCATCCCATGGACTGGGATATATGGAAACTCCACTAGCCTGGATGCCTGTCATGCTTTGAACTTGTAAGTGTTGCTTTTTCTCATTTATTCCCTTTATGTTATAATTACCCTTGTACATATTTGCAATTGTCTCCTTTGTAACTTCTTTATAAAATATTTTTCATAAAGCACTGCCTAATTAATTTCAATGGAATATACTATTATATATTAGTTCGTTCATCCATGCTCTAAACTTACCCTGTCTTCTGAAGTGAAATACGCTACTGTTACTGTTGTGTTGGGTTAGCTTCGGACCCGTTTAATCGAAGCTGGTGGCAGCGAAAGTGTGCTGACTTTTGGGTTATGTTGTAGCGGCTGCGACGTTAATAATTATTGTTCCTGCCTGAGTGGGAGTAGTTATCGCGTCGCTGCAGCGTGCCCAATAGCCAGTACATAGCAGGCAGCCTTTCTGGCGACTAATTACCCAGGGTGCAGTACCTAATCTGACCTGAGAGTAAGGGGGCGCCAGAGAGCTGCAAGTGTTAAGTGGAACTGTAAGCGGGATATACATAAATCCCTGCAGTTCGTGGTATATAGAAAAGCAGTGGGATACCTAGAATAAGCCCCTGCTGTAAACTAAGAGGTCAATAGCCTTGTGTGTGGTTTTTTTTCATCCCATTGTTAGCAGTGGAGGGATAACTAAGATAAGCCCCCCTGCACATGTGATAGCCGTCTGTTGGCCTAAAGTCACCTCAATCCGTGACGTAGGGGTGACGGTCACGGTGTGAATCCTGACCCATTGGTGACAGCGGTCAGGGGGAATCGTGACAATTGGTGGCAAGGCGGTGGGATATCTTAGAGCATTAGTGATTTGGTTTGAGTAATCATTCCTCTCACTAAAAACTTGCAGAAAGTTCTTGCGAGGACTCTGCGCAAATAAGTTTGGAGAACGAATTCAGTGCTTTTTAGTTGTGAGACAATTGCGTACTGGTAATTATCCCCTCCCTTTCTCTTCGTTTTTCTATCCTATCTTTTATTTGGCAACCATGGTTGTGCTGGGAGAAACCTTCTATGAGCAGCAGACCAGAGACACCCTTGTCGCCTTATGCAAGTCACAGCACATTGACTTTGCAAGCAAAAACAAAGCCCAACTGGTCGCAGATCTGGTGCAATGGGAAGCCGCTCGAGACCAATCTCAGAGCTCAGAGGCCGCAGAAGCCAGCACCAGCGAACATGAGACTGCAGCAGAGGTCCAACCACTGAATACGGGCCCTACTGGCAACCAGGGGGCGCAGACCTCCTCCTGCAGCTGGCTCTGCAACAATGCGCCGCAGATGACCTAGAGGGACGTCGGCAGCTGATTCAGCAATACCATGAGCGAGCCGAGCGAGAGGCCCAGCGAGCCGAGCGGCAAGCGGAGCGGGAATACCAGCTGCAGTTAGCCCAACTGCAAATGCAGGGGTCGTCCCAGTCCAGCCGTGAGCCCAGCAGCGCTCAGATACCTAAGCCCCGGCCTGATCACTTTCCTGTTATGGAGAAGGACGGGGACTTGGACACTTTTCTGCGGGCCTTTGAGAAAGCCTGCAGACAGTACCGGCTGCCTACAGATGAATGGGCCCGATACCTGACACCAGGGCTGAGAGGTAAAGCTCTGGAGGCGTTTGCTGCCCTCCCTCAAGAACAAGATGGTGACTATGAGGCCATCAAAAAGGCTCTGATAGCCAAGTACCAGCTTACACCCGAGGTGTACCGTAGAAAGTTCCGGACCCTCCAACGTGGCCCACACGACAGTTACAGTGATGTGGTGCATGGACTGGGGACCCACTTTGACCAGTGGACCCAAGGACTGTCAGTGACCACCTTTGCGCAGCTGCGAGACCTGATGATCAAAGACCAGTTCTTTCATCTTTGCCCAGCTGAGGTGCGACAGTTCGTGATGGACAGAGAACCCAAAGACGTGACGAAAGCAGCACAGATTGCCGATGCCTATGAGGCCAACCGTAGATCGGAAGTGCGGAAGCCAGTCACCACCAGCTGGAGAGGGGGTAAGCCTGCAACCAACGCCAGTACCCCTGCCAGCCAGCACACCCGAGGTCCTGGCCCTGTGGCCAACAGCACCAGACCTACCACCGAACCTCGCACGTGTCACACCTGCAAGCGGCCTGGGCATATCAGTACCTTCTGTCCAGAGAGGCCGAAGAACCCCCCAGCCAAGGCCCCAGGGCCTAATGCAGCAGTTCTTTTGGTGGGTGGTGTGGTTGGGAGGGTGTGTGACAACGTACAGCCCGTCACTGTGGGGGGCCATGTTGCTACAGGCCTCAAGGACACCGGGGCTGAACGAACCCTCATCCGACCCGAACTGGCGGCCCCTGAAGAAATCATTCCGGGGAAAACCCTAACTGTCACTGGGATTGGGGGCATCAGCTGTCCCTTACCGATGGCCCGGGTTTTTATTGATTGGGGTGCTGGGAGTGGGGTGAAGGAAGTGGGGCTGTCTGATAATTTGCCCACTGATGTTTTGTTGGGGACTGATTTGGGGAGGATGTTTGCATACTACGTTCCTGACACCCCTCCCCAATCTACTAATGCGGGTAAAGTTAACCCTGATGATGATGATGATGATGGGAAATCGCATGTGTTACCTGACCATGCTTTATCTTGTAATGATGCATCTAATAACCATTTTTTCCCTAGGATTGATGGTGAAAATGTTGTACCTGTGCCAGCTGAACCTGATAATGATTTTTCTGTGAAGGTTAATGTGTCCATAGGTACAGGCGTGCCCAGCCACGTCGCTCTGCGGAGTGAGACGGCTGAGGAACCCCTAACAGGGGCAAGTGTCGGTGCTACAGGAAATGGGGAGATGCATGGGAACCGTGAGGAAGGTGACGCCATGAAAGTGACCAGTGCCACCGAGGAAGGTAACTGGCCCATAAGTAGCACTGCCCCTGGAGTGTTGGGGGTGGATGGGGAGATAGAGCCCATAGCAGCGCCGGCTGATGGGTCTGTAGAAACCCCCGGGGAGACAGCCTACGTAGCTGCTGTCACCCGCAGTCAGAGTGCCCGGAACGCAGATAACTGTCTGCCTTCCGGACCCTCCTCAGTCATCACTGTGACTGAACCAGAGGTGGACCCAGAGCAGGTCCAAGAGGGTTCCCGTGGGGAAGGGACCCTGACGTCGCTTCTGGCTTCCCCTAGCCAGGAGTTTCAGGCCGCTCTGCACACAGATGCGAGCCTAGAGAGTTTGAGACAACTTGCCGGGACGCCCTTCTCCGAGACTGATAAGGAGAAGGTGTTCTGGGAACAAGGAAGGTTGTACCGGGAGACAGTACCCGGAGAATCACAAAAGGAGTGGTTGAGGGAAAGACAGCTGGTCGTCCCGCAGCAATTCCGGGGTGAGTTGTTGCGGATTGCCCATGAGATCCCGCTAGCTGGACACTTGGGGATCAGCAAAACTAAGGCCCGGCTGTCTCAACACTTCTATTGGCCTAAGATGGGGACAGATGTGTCAAACTACTGCCGCTCCTGTATCACTTGTCAAAGGGTGGGGAAGGCGGGGCCTGCTATTAAGGCTCCCCTGATCCCTTTGCCAGTGATAGAGGAGCCTTTCCAGAGGATCGCGGTGGACATTGTGGGCCCGCTGGCCGTCCCCAGCAGCTCTGGAAAGCAATACATCCTTACTGTGGTAGACTATGCTACCCGGTACCCAGAGGCAGTAGCTCTGTCGTCAACTAGGGCAGATAAGGTGGCGGATGCCCTGTTGGCCATCTTTTCACGTGTAGGATTTCCCAGGGAAATGCTTACTGATCAGGGGACCCAATTTATGTCTCGCCTAATGGAGGCTCTCTGTAAGAGAATGCAGGTGAAGCACCTGGTATCGAGTGCGTATCACCCACAGACCAATGGCTTGTGTGAACGCTTCAATGGTACCCTCAAACAGATGCTACGCATGCTGGTTGAGACTCAAGGGCGCGACTGGGAGCGGTACCTCCCACACCTGCTGTTCGCTTACCGAGAGGTTCCGCAGGCCTCGACGGGGTTCTCACCCTTCGAGCTCCTGTACGGCAGGCGAGTCCGGGGACCCCTTGGGTTGGTAAGAGAATTCTGGGAAGAGGAGCCGAACCCTTCTGAAGTGTCCATAGTGGAGTATGTCATGCGCTTCCGTGACAAGATGCAGACCTTGACGCAGTTGGTGCATGACAACATGACGCAGGCTCAGGCTGATCAGAAGCACTGGTACGACCAGAACGCCCGGGAGCGGACCTACCACGTGGGTCAAAAGGTGTGGGTGCTGGTCCCTGTACCAACGGATAAGCTTCAGGCCGCCTGGGAGGGCCCGTACGTCGTCCACCAACAGCTCAACCCGGTCACTTACGTGGTCACGCTTGACCACGCTCGGGGTAGGCGAAAGGCCTTTCACGTCAACATGATGAAGGCTCATCACGAACGTGAACCTTTCGTCCTACCAGTCTGCAGCTTGCCCGAAGACGGTGAGGAAGACACCCTCCTGGACTTGCTGGCCCAAGCCAAGGCCAATGGGTCCATCGAGGATGTGGAGGTAAGCGCCTCGTTAACTGAACCCCAGCGGGTGCAGTTGCAAACCACCCTGGAACCCTTCCGGGTCGTATTCTCCAACCGACCTGGGAGGACTGAGTTAGCAGTCCACGAGGTGGACACCGGGAATCACGCCCCACTACGGCGAACACCCTATCGAATCTCTGACCAGGTGCAGCAGACTATGCGCCAAGAGATCGATGAGATGTTACAGCTGGGGGTGATTCGACGGTCAAAGAGCGCGTGGGCATCACCTGTAGTTCTCGTGCCAAAGAAGGACCGGACCACTCGGTTCTGCGTGGACTACAGGGGGCTCAACGCCATCACAGCCTCGGATGCGCACCCAATGCCGCGCATGGAGGAGCTGCTTGAGAAGTTAGCTGGCGCAGATTACCTAACAATAATGGATCTGAGTCGAGGATACTGGCAGATTCCCCTGAGCCCCGAGGCGCAGGAAAAGTCCGCCTTTATCACACCCTTTGGACTGTACGAGTCCACGGTCATGCCCTTCGGCATGAAGAATGCCCCTGCCACTTTCCAGCGGATGGTCAACCTCCTACTTCAGGGACTGGAGACGTACGCCGTGTCGTACTTGGATGACATTGCCATCTTCAGTCCCTCCTGGAAGGAACACCTGCAGCATCTCGAGGAGGTGCTCAGGCGAATTCACCAAGCAGGACTGACTATCAAGCCGGGAAAGTGTCAGATGGGCATGAGGGAGGTTCACTACCTGGGGCACCGGGTAGGCGGGAACACCCTGAAGCCAGAGCCTGACAAAGTGGGAGTGATCGTGAACTGGCCCACTCCCGTGACCAAGAAACAGGTGATGTCCTTCTTGGGCACTGCAGGGTACTATAGGCGCTTCGTAAAGCACTATAGTAGCCTGGCAAAACCTTTGACGGACCTCACCAGGAAGAAGCTACCTCACATTGTCAACTGGACAGATGGCTGTGAGGGGGCCTTCCAGGCGTTGAAAACCGCACTGTGCAACGCCCCTGTGTTGAAAGCAGTCGACAGCAGTCGACCGTTCTTGGTGCAGACCGACGCCAGCGAGTTTGGCCTTGGTGCTGTGCTCAGCCAGGTTGACTCGGAGGACCAAGAGCACCCCGTGTTATACCTGAGCCGGAAACTTTTGCCGAGGGAAGTGGCCTACTCCACAATCGAGAAGGAGTGCCTGGCCATAGTCTGGGCCCTGCAGCGCTTGCAGCCCTACTTGTATGGTCACACTTTCACTGTGGTGACCGACCACAACCCTCTTCGCTGGCTAAACGCCATGTGTGGAACCAACGGCAGGTTGCTACACTGGAGCCTTGCCCTTCAGCAGTTTGACTTCACCATTGAACATAAAACGGGCAAAGCGCATGGGAATGCAGATGGACTCTCCCGCCAGGGTGAACCTACCGAGGTGCCCATGGAGGCCTACCGTGGGGTACTGCCTCCCTAGCGCACACCAAAAGGGGGAGGTGTCACGACATGGTATGAAATATCATAAGTAGTTCTCTTGCTAGCCTGAGTGGGCTAAGCCCCCCCCTTCTTGGAGTAACAGTTTGTAGCTGCAAATTCTTGGCTGTCCTTCTCTGAGAGTATGGGGGAAGAGAGGTTTTATTGCCGAACGGAATTTACGACTAGCATTTCCTGTGTAAGCTCTTGTTCAGCTATAAGGAAAAGTGGCTCCAAAAATTCATGAAAGATTCTTTGTTTAGTTTTTGTTAGATATTAGGCAAACGATTTAAGCTAGAAATACGAAAATATATATTCGTAGTCTCACTCGGTGTAGGTACCCATCCCTTTAAACTCGGGTTTCTAACTCCATCTGGTAAAGAGGTAGGGATTTCTCTGTAAATATGTATCCCAGTTAGGACATATTTGATCTCATTAGAATGCTCACGTTAATCCGAGATGATTGATGGGTTTTTTAGGACGCTGACATGTTTTGTAGTGAAGTTATAGAAATCAGAGAGAATAGTTTAAAGTTTAGGCAGAATGTAGAGAGAGGAGGGTCTGGATAAACCAGCCTTTCTGTGATGTCACAGCCTTGAAAGTATAACTGGCTGCACACATCCCCAGCGGTGTCTCTGCTAGATTTCTTCCTGACTTCTTGTCCTCTCCTGAAGCCAGCAGCATCCCATGGACTGGGATATATGGAAACTCCACTAGCCTGGATGCCTGTCATGCTTTGAACTTGTAAGTGTTGCTTTTTCTCATTTATTCCCTTTATGTTATAATTACCCTTGTACATATTTGCAATTGTCTCCTTTGTAACTTCTTTATAAAATATTTTTCATAAAGCACTGCCTAATTAATTTCAATGGAATATACTATTATATATTAGTTCGTTCATCCATGCTCTAAACTTACCCTGTCTTCTGAAGTGAAATACGCTACTGTTACTGTTGTGTTGGGTTAGCTTCGGACCCGTTTAATCGAAGCTGGTGGCAGCGAAAGTGTGCTGACTTTTGGGTTATGTTGTAGCGGCTGCGACGTTAATAATTATTGTTCCTGCCTGAGTGGGAGTAGTTATCGCGTCGCTGCAGCGTGCCCAATAGCCAGTACATAGCAGGCAGCCTTTCTGGCGACTAATTACCCAGGGTGCAGTACCTAATCTGACCTGAGAGTAAGGGGGCGCCAGAGAGCTGCAAGTGTTAAGTGGAACTGTAAGCGGGATATACATAAATCCCTGCAGTTCGTGGTATATAGAAAAGCAGTGGGATACCTAGAATAAGCCCCTGCTGTAAACTAAGAGGTCAAAAGCCTTGTGTGTGGTTTTTTTTCATCACATTGTTAGCAGTGGAGGGATAACTAAGATAAGCCCCCCTGCACATGTGATAGCCGTCTGTTGGCCTAAAGTCACCTCAATCCGTGACGTAGGGGTGACGGTCACGGTGTGAATCCTGACCCATTGGTGACAGCGGTCAGGGGGAATCGTGACACCGGCTTTAAAGCTATCTCGCGCTGGAAGAAATATTTATATATATATATATATATATGTGTCTACTGACATATATATATATATATATATATACAGTATATATATATATATATTTTTTTTGTGACACATGGATCCCTTCTATAGCGGTATGTTGGTTTTGCAAGCCTGCGAGAAAATCATGCAGTACGGATGCCATACGGATTACATACGGAGGATGCCATGCGCAAAAAACGCTGACACACCCTGCCTACGGAGGAGCTACGGACCACTATTTTTTAAGGGAGGATATTAGCGAAGGAAATGAGGATGTCGAGTCCATATGGGTCGAAATTCATGGAGGGAAAAATGGTAACAAAATTCTCATTGGGGTCTGTTACAAACCCCCAAATATAACAGAAAGCATGGAAAGTCTACTTCTAAAGCAGATAGATGAAGCTGCAACCCATAATGAGGTCCTGGTTATGGGGGACTTTAACTACCCGGATATTAACTGGGAAACAGAAACCTGTGAAACCCATAAAGGCAACAGGTTTCTGCTAATAACCAAGAAAAATTATCTTTCACAATTGGTGCAGAATCCAACCAGAGGAGCAGCACTTTTAGACCTAATACTATCTAATAGACCTGACAGAATAACAAATCTGCAGGTGGTTGGGCATTTAGGAAATAGCGACCACAATATTGTGCAGTTTCACCTGTCTTTCACTAGGGGGACTTGTCAGGGAGTCACAAAAACACTGAACTTTAGGAAGGCAAAGTTTGAACAGCTTAGAGATGCCCTTAATCTGGTAGACTGGGACAATATCCTCAGAAATGAGAATACAGATAATAAATGGGAAATGTTTAAGAACATCCTAAATAGGCAGTGTAAGCGGTTTATACCTTGTGGGAATAAAAGGACTAGAAATAGGAAAAACCCAATGTGGCTAAACAAAGAAGTAAGACAGGCAATTAACAGTAAAAAGAAAGCATTTGCACTACTAAAGCAGGATGGCACCATTGAAGCTCTAAAAAACTATAGGGAGAAAAATACTTTATCTAAAAAACTAATTAAAGCTGCCAAAAAGGAAACAGAGAAGCACATTGCTAAGGAGAGTAAAACTAATCCCAAACTGTTCTTCAACTATATCAATAGTAAAAGAATAAAAACTGAAAATGTAGGCCCCTTAAAAAATAGTGAGGAAAGAATGGTTGTAGATGACGAGGAAAAAGCTAACATATTAAACACCTTCTTCTCCACGGTATTCACGGTGGAAAATGAAATGCTAGGTGAAATCCCAAGAAACAATGAAAACCCTATATTAAGGGTCACCAATCTAACCCAAGAAGAGGTGCGAAACCGGCTAAATAAGATTAAAATAGATAAATCTCCGGGTCCGGATGGCATACACCCACGAGTACTAAGAGAACTAAGTAATGTAATAGATAAACCATTATTTCTTATTTTTAGTGACTCTATAGCGACAGGGTCTGTTCCGCAGGACTGGCGCATAGCAAATGTGGTGCCAATATTCAAAAAGGGCTCTAAAAGTGAACCTGGAAATTATAGGCCAGTAAGTCTAACCTCTATTGTTGGTAAAATATTTGAAGGGTTTCTGAGGGATGTTATTCTGGATTATCTCAATGAGAATAACTGTTTAACTCCATATCAGCATGGGTTTATGAGAAATCGCTCCTGTCAAACCAATCTAATCAGTTTTTATGAAGAGGTAAGCTATAGGCTGGACCACGGTGAGTCATTGGACGTGGTATATCTCGATTTTTCCAAAGCGTTTGATACCGTGCCGCACAAGAGGTTGGTACACAAAATGAGAATGCTTGGTCTTGGGGAAAATGTGTGTAAATGGGTTAGTAACTGGCTTAGTGATAGAAAGCAGAGGGTGGTTATAAATGGTATAGTCTCTAACTGGGTCGCTGTGACCAGTGGGGTACCGCAGGGGTCAGTATTGGGACCTGTTCTCTTCAACATATTCATTAATGATCTGGTAGAAGGTTTACACAGTAAAATATCGATATTTGCAGATGATACAAAACTATGTAAAGCAGTTAATACAAGAGAAGATAGTATTCTGCTACAGATGGATCTGGATAAGTTGGAAACTTGGGCTGAAAGGTGGCAGATGAGGTTTAACAATGATAAATGTAAGGTTATACACATGGGAAGAAGGAATCAATATCACCATTACACACTGAATGGGAAACCACTGGGTAAATCTGACAGGGAGAAGGACTTGGGGATCCTAGTTAATGATAAACTTACCTGGAGCAGCCAGTGCCAGGCAGCAGCTGCCAAGGCAAACAGGATCATGGGGTGCATTAAAAGAGGTCTGGATACACATGATGAGAGCATTATACTGCCTCTGTACAAATCCCTAGTTAGACCGCACATGGAGTACTGTGTCCAGTTTTGGGCACCGGTGCTCAGGAAGGATATAATGGAACTAGAGAGAGTACAAAGGAGGGCAACAGAATTAATAAAGGGGATGGGAGAACTACAATACCCAGATAGATTAGCGAAATTAGGATTATTTAGTTTAGAAAAAAGACGACTGAGGGGCGATCTAATAACCATGTATAAGTATATAAGGGGACAATACAAATATCTCGCTGAGGATCTGTTTATACCAAGGAAGGTGACGGACACAAGGGGGCATTCTTTGCGTCTGGAGGAGAGAAGGTTTTTCCACCAACATAGAAGAGGATTCTTTACTGTTAGGGCAGTGAGAATCTGGAATTGCTTGCCTGAGGAGGTGGTGATGGCGAACTCAGTCGAGGGGTTCAAGAGAGGCCTGGATGTCTTCCTGGAGCAGAACAATATTGTATCATACAATTATTAGGTTCTGTAGAAGGACGTAGATCTGGGGATTTATTATGATGGAATATAGGCTGAACTGGATGGACAAATGTCTTTTTTTCGGCCTTACTAACTATGTTACTATGTTACTATTTTGGGTACTTTTCAGCGTATTACGGCCGTAATATACGGACCGTATTCTTTTACGCTGTGTGTGACGCCGGCCTTATTCAACTAGGCTATGGTTCATAATTGGTATAAAGACCTTGAGTGTTCTAACTCGAGCCAGGGAGGGGACTCGGGGGTGTATCGCTATACAAGACTGAGGCACCCGTTAGTATGTTTTTTTTATGCCAAGAAGACATGACCATATCTGTAGTTTCCGTTTTTCTGTTTCCTCATGGGTTAAGTTTATCCTGCATTCTTATAGGTTAAGAACTGTGAGCGTGTTCTTATGCTGATTGGTTGAAGTATAATTTCTATGACTATGAAAAGTCATACACAATAAACGGGGGCCCAGAGATCTGCTTGACCCCCCCCCCCCAAACAGAGACACACGTCTCTGTCTGGTCATTTTCAGTTGCTGGCAACGCCCTGTAGATTAATTTGGAAATCACTCAGTCAACCGTGAAGGATCAATTTAGATCCTCCCTCAACATACTGAGAGTACCTGTACAGAGCTGGGGGCATGCGTGTACTGAGAGCGCCTGTACAGAGCGGGGAGCGTGCGTGTACTGAGAGCACCTGTACAGAGCGGGGAGCGTGCGTGTACTGAGAGCAATTGTACAGATCGGGGAGCGTGCGTGTACTGAGAGCGCCTGTACATGGGAGCGTGCGTGTACTGAGAGCGCCTACAGAGCGGGGAGCGTGCGTGTACTGAGAGCGCCTGTACAGAGCGGGGAGCGTGCGTGTACTGAGAGCGCCTGTACATGGGAGCGTGCGTGTACTGAGAGCGCCTACAGAGCGGGGAGCGTGCCTGTACTGAGAGCGCCTGTACAGAGCGGGGAGCGTGCGTGTACTGAGAGCGCCTGTACAGAGCGGGGAGCGTGCGTGTACTGAGAGCGCCTGTACAGAGCGGGGAGCGTGTGTGTACTGAGAGCGCCTGTACAGAGCGGGGAGCGTGCGTGTACTGAGAGCGCCTGTACAGAGCGGGGAGCGTGCGTGTACTGAGAGCGCCTGTACAGAGCGGGGAGCGTGCGTTGTTGTGAATTCTGTTATCGAACTCCCTCCTGTGGTCATGAACGGTACTTCGGCGAGTTCTGTCCATGGACTTCCTCTGGTGGCTGTGAGTGGAGCTGCTGGTTCTGAGGTTCCTTCCATTGGTGACCTAGTTTAGTCTTGGCTGGCTGCTCTATTTAACTCCACTCTGATCGTTACTCCATGCCAGCTGTCAATGTTCTTGTACTGGTTCAGTTCGCTCTTGGATCTTTCTGGTGACCTGTCTACTCCAGCAGAAGCTAAGTCCCTGCTAGTTATTATTTGTTCACTATTTCCTTGTCCAGCTTGGTATCATGATTTTGCCTTGCTAGCTGGAAGCTCTGGGATGCAGAGTGGCACCTCCGCACCGTGAGTCGGTGCGGAGGTCTTTTTGCATACTCTGCGTGGTCTTTTGTAGTTTTTTGTGCTGACCACAAAGATACCTTTCCTATCCTCGGTGTTAGGAGTCGAGTTTCCTCTGCTGCACAGGGGGAATCTCGATCCGTTTCCGCTGCGGTCTCTCATTCTCCTCCAGCCGCAGTGGAGTCTGCTCCGCAGTGGACGTCGCTCCCAGTGTCTTGCTCGCTCTCACTCTGTACAGAGAGTTACTGCTGCTTCTTCAGCTCCTGCCATTAAAGTCAGTGCTGGTCAGCGGCGAGCGGACTTCCCTGGGACTAAGTCCTTGTTTGCGCACACTGAGCATGCCCAGAGCAAGATCTCCCGTTGGAGATCGAGGGTCATGTGCTCTGGCTCTGCAGCGCATTCCATTGGTCCTCTTGGCAGGCCCTGGAAGGGCAAAGTTTCTGTGGCCACTTCCTGTCCTGCAATTATATAAACTGCGCATGACCGCACGGCTATGCGCTAGTGTACAATTGAATACGTGTGTTTGTTGTGAGTGCAAGTCGTTCATTAAATACCCCTACCCTATTGTATGACTGTTCGCGTATGGAGTATGGCTGCTATCTAGCGCCCGACAAATCACTCAACGTGTCACACACGTATCAGCGTCTATTGCTGTGACCGCCAGTGCGGCGCCACGCGCCAGTAGTGCGCTTCCTGACCCACGTCTGGGTGCTTAGTGGTGCCTGCCAGCACGGCACAGTTCGCACTTCGGTGCTCTAATTATAAGAGTTGCCTAACACACCCTGTTGCGGTGTTGTGCCAGCAAGTGGTCTAATCGGACTTCAATCCTAGTTGGGGTTAAGTTCGCTGACTGCTTGCTCGCCTTCTATGTGCGGTACCGCGATCCTGTGATGCAACAGGATCGCTTCCTTCACGTTGGGTGAAGTTTAACCCACGCGAGTATACTTATGAGTACCGCCATATAGTCCGTCATTACTCAGCAGCAGGTTCCATCTCTGCACGGTGGACCCCGGGCTACGAACGCACCATACACTATCAGTCTTATTATTTGGTGCGTTCCGCTAGCCCTAACATTACACTAGCGCCAGGGTCTGGCTAGTGATGACGGACAAACAGCAATCCCTGCGGTATATACAGCAGCTGGAGGGTAGGTTGGCGGCTCATGAGAGCGCAACCCCAGCTGTGGATGTTACCGCAGTTGCTGTACAGGCTGCCAGCGTGGCTGCAGCAACTTTGTCCATTGCCACCCCTGTTCCGACATTTTCTCGCCTCCCGCTGCCAGAAAAATTTTCTGGTAATAGCAAATTTTGTAGGGGATTCGTGAGTCAGTGCTCTATTCATCTCGAGCTTCTGGCTGCACGTTTCCCCACAGAGCGGGCTAAGGTGGGATTTATTGTGTCTCTATTGTCGGACAGGGCGTTGGAATGGGCTACGCCGCTGTGGGAGCGTGGCGATCATGTGGTGCAGAGTGCTCCTCTGTTTTTGAGCACTTTAAAACAGGTCTTTTTAGGACCTCAAGTCACCCATGACACTGCGCTCCAGCTGCTGGCATTAACTCAGGGTGAGTCCTTGGTCAGTCATTTTGCCGTCCAATTCCGCACTTTAGCATCTGAGCTGGAATGGTCGGATAAAGCTCTTATCCCCATATTTTGGAGGGGCTTGGCTGACCACGTAAAGGACACTCTGGCCACTAGGGAGATTCCTGCCACACTGGAGGAGTTAATAACAGTCTCCACTCGAATTGACCTCCGTTTTAACGAGCGGAGGTTAGAGCGAGCCCAGTGTAGGCAGAGGTTTCGGCTGGCTCCTACTTTCGCCAAACCTCTGGAATCTCCGGTCCTGGTTCCTGAGTCACATGAGGCCAGGGAAGTGTCACAAGCGGGACCTAAGTCCTGGACCGCTTGTGCACTCAGGGTCTGTCATGTTTGCCAGCAGTCTGGACATTTAGCCACCAGATGTCCTCAGCGGTCGAGGAAACGTCAGCGTCTAGTGGTCGTAGGTGGAGGTACACTAGACACGGCGACGTTTGCCTCTAAATTGTCCTTTAAGGGGACAATTACTTTAGGCTCATTCTCCCACTCGGTAGAGCTCTGCGTGGATTCTGGGGCGGAGGGCAATTTTATGTCTTCTGCCTTCGCCCAATGCCACGCAATACCTCTGGTTATGCTAGCTCAACCTGTAACGGTACGAGTGGTGAATGGGTCGACTCTGCCCTCACAGATAACTCACCAGACCATCCCTTTTACTCTGTCCATGTCGCCATCTCATCAGGAGATTATTTCTCTGCTCGTCATTCCAGAGGGAATTGATGAAGTCCTGTTGGGAATACCTTGGCTACGGTACCACTCTCCTCATATCGAGTGGTCCTCAGGCAGAATTCTGGGATGGGGTGAATCTTGTGAGGGTAGGTGTCAGAGGGAGTGCGTTCAGGTAGCTACAACTGAGGTACCCACAGATCTTTCCTCTCTCCCCAAGCAGTATTGGTCGTATGCAGACGTATTCTCCAAAAAGGCGGCGGAGACCCTTCCGCCCCATCGCCCCTATGACTGTCCTATTGACCTCTTGCCTGGTGCTGAGCCTCCCCGGGGTCGAGTCTATCCGCTATCTCTCCCGGAGACGGAGGCAATGTCACAGTACATCCAGGAAAATCTGGCAAGAGGGTTCATTAGCAAGTCAGTGTCACCTGCTGGGGCAGGGTTCTTCTTCGTGCAGAAGAAGAGTGGGGAATTGCGTCCATGCATAGACTACAGGGGTCTTAACACCATCACCGTTAAGAATAAATACCCTTTGCCTTTGATATCTGAACTGTTTGATAGGCTTCGGGGAGCAAGGGTATTTACTAAATTAGATCTGCGGGGTGCTTACAACCTGATTCGCATCCGTGAGGGGGACGAATGGAAGACGGCTTTTAACACCAGGGATGGGCACTATGAATATCTGGTGATGCCCTTTGGGCTCTGTAATGCCCCAGCCGTTTTCCAAGACTTTGTGAACGATATCTTCCGGGATATGCTTTCCACCTCGGTCGTAGTCTATCTGGATGATATTCTCATCTACTCTCCAGATATTGACTCCCACCGGAGAGATGTTTGCAAAGTCTTCGACCTCCTACGGGCAAACTCCCTCTATGCCAAGTTGGAGAAGTGTATGTTTGAGCAGGAGTCCTTACCTTTCCTAGGCTACATCATCTCAGCCCAGGGATTGGTTATGGATCCTGCCAAACTACAGGCTGTGATGGACTGGCAGGAACCCCATTCTCTTAAAGCGGTGCAGCGCTTTATGGGGTTCATCAATTATTATCGCCAGTTCATCCCGCATTTCTCAACTTTGGTAGCTCCCTTGGTTGCCCTCACCAAGAAGGGGGCGAATCCCAAATTGTGGTCTGAGGAGGTCTCCAAGGCTTTTATCTCTATAAAGTCACACTTCGCTAGCGCTCCCATTCTTCATTGCCCCGATGTTGATAAGCCATTTATCATGGAGGTGGATGCCTCTTCTGTTGGTGCTGGAGCAGTCCTCTTCCAAAAGGATGCTCAAGGTCGGAAGCATCCTTGCTTCTTTTTCTCCAAGACCTTCGCACCAGCAGAGAGGAATTATTCCATCGGGGACAGGGAGTTGCTAGCCATGAAGTTGGCTTTCTCGGAGTGGAGACATCTCTTGGAGGGAGCACGTTTTCCCTTCCAAGTCTTCACTGATCACAAAAATTTGGTGTATCTGCAGACAGCTCAGCGGTTGAATTCTCGCCAGGCCAGATGGTCCTTGTTCTTCTCCCGGTTTCATTTCACCCTCCATTTCCTTTCTGGGGAGAAGAACATTCGGGCCGACGCTCTCTCTCGCTCCATTGTGTCATCTGCGGAGGAGGAGGAGGAGCCTCGGCTTATTGTCCCCACCGAGAGTTTGAGAACCGTGGCCCCGGTTTCGCTGGAGTCTGTGCCCCCGGGCAAGACTTTTGTTCCATCTAGTTTGCGACCGGAGGTTCTCTCTTGGGCGCACTCGTCCAGGGTGGGTGGACATTTTGGTACTAAAAGGACATCAGAGTTACTGGCGAGGACATACTGGTGGCCGCATATGGCTCGTGATGTCGCGGAGTACGTTCGGGCGTGTGTCTCTTGCGCCAGGAACAAGACTCCTCGGCAACGGCCAGCTGGTTTGCTATATCCTCTGCCCGTGGCTGACAGGCCCTGGGAGATGGTCGGGATGGACTTTGTAGTTGGCTTACCCAAGTCTCGTAATTGCACCATTATCTGGGTGATCACCGATCATTTTTCCAAAATGGTGCATTTGGTGCCTCTTCCACGGCTACCATCTGCACGGGCGTTGGCTGTCTTGTTTATCAAGCATATCTTTCGCTTACACGGTATGCCAGACAATATTGTTAGTGACCGGGGTCCCCAGTTTGCGTCTCGATTCTGGAGGGAGCTATGTCGTCTACTCAGTATTGAGTTAAATCTCTCTTCGGCATATCATCCCGAGACGAATGGGTTGGTAGAAAGGGCCAACCAGACCTTGGTCACATATCTGCGACATTTTGTTTCTGCCAGACAGGATGACTGGGCATCCTTGCTACCGTGGGCAGAGTTTGCACTTAACAATGCCGTAGCCGACTCCACTGGTCAGACTCCATTCCTAACATAGTAACATAGTAACATAGTTAGTAAGGCCGAAAAAAGACATTTGTCCATCCAGTTCAGCCTATATTCCATCATAATAAATCCCCAGATCTACGTCCTTCTACAGAACCTAATAATTGTATGATACAATATTGTTCTGCTCCAGGAAGACATCCAGGCCTCTCTTGAACCCCTCGACTGAGTTCGCCATCACCACCTCCTCAGGCAAGCAATTCCAGATTCTCACTGCCCTAACAGTAAAGAATCCTCTTCTATGTTGGTGGAAAAACCTTCTCTCCTCCAGACGCAAAGAATGCCCCCTTGTGCCCGTCACCTTCCTTGGTATAAACAGATCCTCAGCGAGATATTTGTATTGTCCCCTTATATACTTATACATGGTTATTAGATCGCCCCTCAGTCGTCTTTTTTCTAGACTAAATAATCCTAATTTCGCTAATCTATCTGGGTATTGTAGTTCTCCCATCCCCTTTATTAATTTTGTTGCACTCCTTTGTACTCTCTCTAGTTCCATTATATCCTTCCTGAGCACCGGTGCCCAAAACTGGACTCAGTACTCCATGTGCGGTCTAACTAGGGATTTGTACAGAGGCAGTATAATGCTCTCATCATGTGTATCCAGACCTCTTTTAATGCACCCCATGATCCTGTTTGCCTTGGCAGCTGCTGCCTGGCACTGGCTGCTCCAGGTAAGTTTATCATTAACTAGGATCCCCAAGTCCTTCTCCCTGTCAGATTTACCCAGTGGTTTCCCGTTCAGTGTGTAATGGTGATATTGATTCCCTCTTCCCATGTGTATAACCTTACATTTATCATTGTTAAACCTCATCTGCCACCTTTCAGCCCAAGTTTCCAACTTATCCAGATCCATCTGTAGCAGAATACTATCTTCTCTTGTATTAACTGCTTTACATAGTTTTGTATCATCTGCAAATATCGATATTTTACTGTGTAAACCTTCTACCAGATCATTAATGAATATGTTGAAGAGAACAGGTCCCAATACTGACCCCTGCGGTACCCCACTGGTCACAGCGACCCAGTTAGAGACTATACCATTTATAACCACCCTCTGCTTTCTATCACTAAGCCAGTTACTAACCCATTTACACACATTTTCCCCCAGACCAAGCATTCTCATTTTGTGTACCAACCTCTTGTGCGGCACGGTATCAAACGCTTTGGAAAAATCGAGATATACCACGTCCAATGACTCACCGTGGTCCAGTCTATAGCTTACCTCTTCATAAAAACTGATTAGATTGGTTTGACAGGAGCGATTTCTCATAAACCCATGCTGATATGGAGTTAAACAGTTATTCTCATTGAGATAATCCAGAATAACATCCCTCAGAAACCCTTCAAATATTTTACCAACAATAGAGGTTAGACTTACTGGCCTATAATTTCCAGGTTCACTTTTAGAGCCCTTTTTGAATATTGGCACCACATTTGCTATGCGCCAGTCCTGCGGAACAGACCCTGTCGCTATAGAGTCACTAAAAATAAGAAATAATGGTTTATCTATTACATTACTTAGTTCTCTTAGTACTCGTGGGTGTATGCCATCCGGACCCGGAGATTTATCTATTTTAATCTTATTTAGCCGGTTTCGCACCTCTTCTTGGGTTAGATTGGTGACTCTTAATATAGGGTTTTCATTGTTTCTTGGGATTTCACCTAGCATTTGATTTTCCACCGTGAATACCGTGGAGAAGAAGGTGTTTAATATGTTAGCTTTTTCCTCGTCATCTACAACCATTCTTTCCTCACTATTTTTTAAGGGGCCTACATTTTCAGTTTTTATTCTTTTACTATTGATATAGTTGAAGAACAGTTTGGGATTAGTTTTACTCTCCTTAGCAATGTGCTTCTCTGTTTCCTTTTTGGCAGCTTTAATTAGTTTTTTAGATAAAGTATTTTTCTCCCTATAGTTTTTTAGAGCTTCAATGGTGCCATCCTGCTTTAGTAGTGCAAATGCTTTCTTTTTACTGTTAATTGCCTGTCTTACTTCTTTGTTTAGCCACATTGGGTTTTTCCTATTTCTAGTCCTTTTATTCCCACAAGGTATAAACCGCTTACACTGCCTATTTAGGATGTTCTTAAACATTTCCCATTTATTATCTGTATTCTCATTTCTGAGGATATTGTCCCAGTCTACCAGATTAAGGGCATCTCTAAGCTGTTCAAACTTTGCCTTCCTAAAGTTCAATGTTTTTGTGACTCCCTGACAAGTCCCCCTAGTGAAAGACAGGTGAAACTGCACAATATTGTGGTCGCTATTTCCTAAATGCCCAACCACCTGCAGATTTGTTATTCTGTCAGGTCTATTAGATAGTATTAGGTCTAAAAGTGCTGCTCCTCTGGTTGGATTCTGCACCAATTGTGAAAGATAATTTTTCTTGGTTATTAGCAGAAACCTGTTGCCTTTATGGGTTTCACAGGTTTCTGTTTCCCAGTTAATATCCGGGTAGTTAAAGTCCCCCATAACCAGGACCTCATTATGGGTTGCAGCTTCATCTATCTGCTTTAGAAGTAGACTTTCCATGGTTTCTGTTATATTTGGGGGTTTGTAACAGACCCCAATGAGAATTTTGTTACCATTTTTCCCTCCATGAATTTCAACCCATATGGACTCGACATCCTCATTCCCTTCGCTAATATCCTCCCTTAAAGTGGACTTTAGACAAGACTTTACATAGAGACAAACCCCTCCTCCTCTCCGATTTTTACGATCCTTTCTAAACAGACTGTAACCCTGTAAGTTAACTGCCCAGTCATAGCTTTCATCTAACCATGTCTCGGTTATTCCCACTATGTCAAAGTTACCTGTAGATATTTCTGCTTCTAGTTCTTCCATCTTGTTTGTCAGGCTTCTGGCGTTTGCGAGCATGCAGTTTAGAGGATTTTGTTTTGTTCCAATCTCCTCACTGTGGATTGTTTTAGAAATGTTCTTACCTCCCTTCTGAGTATGTTTTCCTGGGTCGTCTTTGTTCGAGTCTAATGTTTTTCTTCCCGTCCCCTCTTCTTCTAGTTTAACGCCCTCCTGATGAGTGTAGCGAGTCTTCTGGCGAATGTGTGTTTCCCAGGTTTGTTGAGGTGTAGTCCGTCTCTGGCGAGGAGTCCATCATACCAGTAATTCACACCATGGTCCAGGAATCCAAATCCTTGTTGTCTGCACCATCGTCTTAGCCAGTTGTTTGCATCAAGGATCCTGTTCCATCTCCTGGTGCCATGCCCATCTACTGGAAGGATAGAAGAAAAAACTACCTGTGCATCCAGTTCCTTTACTTTCTTCCCCAACTCTTCAAAGTCCTTGCAGATTGTCGGTAGGTCCTTCCTTGCCGTGTCATTGGTGCCAACATGTATCAGAAGAAATGGGTGGACGTCCTTGGAGCTGAAGAGCTTTGGTATCCTATCGGTCACATCCTTGATCATCGCACCTGGAAGGCAGCATACTTCTCTTGCAGTTATGTCCGGTCTGCAAATGGCTGCTTCTGTGCCTCTCAGTAGTGAAATTACGGCCAGCATTCGCGTGTTCCTGTGCCCATGCCTGTGTCTTCTGCTGACTCCAGGGTGGCAGACTGGGCTGTGGAGGCACGGGACATTTGGGATCGCACGCAGGATGCCATTCGGGCCTCCAAGGAGAGAATGAGGTCCTCCGCCGATGCTCATCGGCGCCCCGCTCCGACCTTTGCTCCTGGCGACTTGGTGTGGCTCTCCGCCCGTAACATCAGGCTGCGAGTTGAGTCCACTAAGTTTGCTCCTCGCTACTTGGGTCCCTTCAAGGTTCTCGAACAGGTTAATCCTGTGGTCTACCGCCTGGCTCTTCCTCCACGCTTGGGTATCACCGACACCTTTCATGTGTCCCTCTTGAAACCCGTATACATGTCCCGGTTTTCCGAGTCATCTGCCGGGACATCGGGTTCGTCTACGGACGATTACGAGGTGAACGCTATTTTGGGGTGCAAGGTGGTACGCGGCAAAAAGTTTTATTTGGTGGATTGGAAGGGTTATGGTCCAGAGGACAGGTCTTGGGAGCCTGCTGAAAACATTCGGGCCCCACAGCTCATTGCTGCCTTCGAGCGTAGCGAGGCCCAAGGACGGGGGGGCCCTAGGAGGGGGGGTAATGTTAGGAGTCGAGTTTCCTCTGCTGCACAGGGGGAATCTCGATCCGTCTCCGCTGCGGTCTCCCAATCCCCTCCAGCCGCAGTGGAGTCTGCTCAGCAGGGACGTCGCTCCCAGTGTCTTGCTCGCTCTCACTCTGTACAGAGAGTTACTGCTGCTTCTTCAGCTCCTGCCATTAAAGTCAGTGCTGGTCAGCGGCGAGCGGACTTCCCTGGGACTAAGTCCTTGTTTGCGCACACTGAGCATGCCCAGAGCAAGATCTCCCGTTGGAGATCGAGGGTCATGTGCTCTGGCTCTGCAGCGCATTCCATTGGTCCTCTTGGCAGGCCCTGGAAGGGCAAAGTTTCTGTGGCCACTTCCTGTCCTGCAATTATATAAACTGCGCATGACCGCACGGCCATGCGCTAGTGTACAATTGAATACGTGTGTTTGTTGTGAGTGCAAGTCGTTCATTAAATACCCCTACCCTATTGTATGACTGTTCGCGTATGGAGTATGGCTGCTATCTAGCGCCCGACAAATCACTCAACGTGTCACACACGTGTCAGCGTCTATTGCTGTGACCGCCAGTGCGGCGCCACGCGCCAGTAGTGCGCTTCCTGACCCACGTCTGGGTGCTTAGTGGTGCCTGCCAGCACGGCACAGTTCGCACTTCGGTGCTCTAATTATAAGAGTTGCCTAACACACCCTGTTGCGGTGTTGTGCCAGCAAGTGGTCTAATCGGACTTCAATCCTAGTTGGGGTTAAGTTCGCTGACTGCTTGCTCGCCTTCTATGTGCGGTACCGCGATCCTGTGACGCAACAGGATCGCTTCCTTCACGTTGGGTGAAGTTTAACCCACGCGAGTATACTTATGAGTACCGCCATATAGTCCGTCACTACTCAGCAGCAGGTTCCATCTCTGCACGGTGGACCCCGGGCTACGAACGCACCGTACACTATCAGTCTTATTATTTGGTGCGTTCCGCTAGCCCTAACACTTGGTCTGTTTAGTAAGTCTGGCCTCCCTTTGCTGAAACCTGTTTCATTTCTGTGTTTGTGACTTTCATCTTTACTCACAGTCAATATATGTGGGGGGCTGCCTTTTCCTTTGGGGAATTTCTCTGAGGCAAGGTAGGCTTTATTTTCTATCTCTAGGGCTAGTTAGCTCTTAGGCTGTGAAGAGGCGTCTAGGTAGAGTTAGGTACGCTCCACGGCTATTTCTAGTTGTGTGATAGGATTAGGGGTTGCGGTCAGCAGAGCTCCCACTTCCCAGAGCTTGTCCTGTGTGAGTTTACCCATCAGGTCGTTCCGGGTGCTCCTAACCACTAGGTCCATACCAGTACAGCTGGCCCAAAGTATTAATGCATCTCAATAGAGGGATAAGAGAAGTTCTGAGACCATTTTTTTTTCTCTGCAGTGTGTTTTGTCTTTCTTTTCCCCTTTACCTCTGGGTGGTTCAGGACACAGGTGTAGATATGGACATTCAAGGTCTGTCCTCTTGTGTGGATCATCTCACTGCAAGGGTACAAAACATTCAAGATTTTGTGGTTCAGAATCCGATGTTAGAGCCTAGAATTCCAATTCCTGATTTGTTTTCTGGGGATAGATCTAAGTTTCTGAATTTCAAAAATAATTGTAAACTGTTTCTAGCTTTGAAACCCCGCTCCTCTGGTGACCCCGTTCAACAAGTAAAAATCATTATTTCTTTGTTGCGTGGTGACCCTCAAGACTGGGCATTTTCCCTTGCGCCAGGAGATCCTGCATTGCGTGATGTAGATGCGTTTTTTCTGGCGCTTGGATTGCTTTATGATGAACCGAATTCAGTGGATCAGGCAGAGAAAATCTTGCTGGCTTTGTGTCAGGGTCAGGATGAAGCGGAGGTGTATCGTCAGAAGTTTAGAAAGTGGTCTGTGCTTACTCAGTGGAACGAGTGTGCCCTGGCGGCAATTTTCAGAAAGGGTCTTTCTGAAGCCCTTAAGGATGTCATGGTGGGATTTCCCACGCCTGCTGGTCTGAATGAGTCTATGTCCTTGGCCATTCAGATCGATCGACGCTTGCGTGAGCGCAAAGCTGTGCACCATTTGGCGGTATTATCTGAGCATAGGCCTTAGCCTATGCAATCTGATAGGACTTTGACCAGAGCTGAACGGCAAGAACACAGACGTCGGAATGGGCTTTGTTTTTACTGTGGTGATTCCACTCATGCTATCTCCGATTGTCCTAAGCGCACTAAGCGGTTCGCTAGGTCTGCTACCATTGGTACGGTACAGTCTAAATTTCTTTTGTCTGTTACTCTGATTTACTCTTTGTCATCCTATTCTGTTATGGCATTTGTGGATTCAGGCGCTGCCCTGAATTTGATGGACTTGGAGTTTGCCAGGCGCTGTGGTTTTTTCTTGGAGCCCTTGCAGTATCCTATTCCATTGAGAGGAATTGATGCTATGCCTTTGGCCAAGAATAAGCCTCAGTACTGGACTCAATTGACCATGTGCATGGCTCCTGCACATCAGGAGGATATTCGCTTTTTGGTGTTGCATAATCTGCATGATGTGGTCGTTTTGGGGTTGCCATGGCTACAGGTCCATAATCCAGTATTGGATTGGAAATCTATGTCTGTGTCCGGCTGGGGTTGTCAGGGGGTACATGGTGATGTTCCATTGCTGTCAATTTCGCCTTCCACTCCTTCTGAGGTCCCTGAGTTTTTGTCAGATTACCAGGATGTGTTTGATGAGCCCAAGTCCAGTGCCCTACCGCCTCATAGGGACTGCGATTGTTCTATTGATTTGATTCCTGGTAGTAAGTTTCCTAAGGGCCGACTGTTTAATTTATCTGTGCCAGACCACGCCGCTATGCGGAGTTATATAAAGAAACCTTGGAGAAGGGTCATATTCGCCCGTCGTCATCACCGTTGGGAGCAGGGTTCTTTTTTGTGGCCAAGAAGGATGGTTCTTTGAGACCTTGTATTGATTACCGCCTTCTTAATAAGATCACAGTCAAATTTCAGTACCCTTTGCCGCTGCTGTCTGATTTGTTTGCTCGGATTAAGGGGCTAGTTGGTTCACCAAGATAGATCTTCAAGGGGCGTATAATCTTGTGTGAATTAAACAGGGCGACGAATGGAAAACAGCATTTAATACCCCAGAGGGCCATTTTGAGTACCTGGTTATGCCATTCGGGCTTTCTAATGCTCCATCTGTGTTTCAGTCCTTTATGCATGACATCTTCCGAAAGTACCTGGATAGATTCATGATTGTATATTTGGATGATATTTTGGTCTTTTCGGATGATTGGGAGTCTCATGTGAAGCAGGTCAGAATGGTGTTCCAGGTCCTTCGTGCGAATTCCTTGTTTGTGAAGGGGTCAAAATGTCTCTTTAGAGTTCAGAAGGTTTCATTTTTGGGTTTCATTTTTTCCCCTTCTACTATCGAGATGGACCCTGTTAAAGTTCAGGCCATTTATGACTGGACTCAGCCGACATCTGTGAAGAGCCTGCAGAAGTTCCTGGGCTTTGCTAATTTTTACCGTCACTTCATTGCTAATTTTTCTAGTGTTGCTAAACCGTTGACTGATTTGACCAAGAAAGGTGCTGATGTGGTCAATTGGTCCTCTGCGGCTGTAGAGGCTTTTCAGGAGTTGAAGCGTCGTTTTTCTTCTGCCCCTGTGTTGTGCCAGCCAGATGTTTCGCTCCCGTTTCAGGTCGAGGTTGATGCTTCTGAGATTGGAGCAGGGGCTGTTTTGTCGCAAAGAAGTTCTGATGGCTCGGTGATGAAACCATGTGCCTTCTTTTCTAGAAAATTCTCGCCTGCTGAGCGCAATTATGATGTTGGCAATCGAGAGTTGTTGGCCATGAAGTGGGCATTCGAGGAGTGGCGACATTGGCTTGAAGGAGCCAAGCATCGCATGGTAGTCTTGACGGATCACAAGAATCTGACTTATCTCGAGTCTGCCAAACGGTTGAATCCTAGACAGGCTCGATGGTCGCTGTTTTTCTCCCGTTTTGATTTTGTGGTTTCGTACCTTCCGGGCTCTAAGAATGTGAAGGCTGATGCCCTGTCAAGGAGTATTGTGCCTGACTCTCCGGGTGTTCCTGAGCCGGCGGGTATTCTCAAAGAGGGGGTAATTTTGTCTGCCATGTCCCCTGATTTGCGGCGGGTGCTGCAGAAGTTTCAGGCTGATAGACCTGACTGTTGTCCAGCGGAGAAACTGTTTGTCCCTGATAGATGGACTAGTAGAGTTATCTCTGAGGTTCATTGTTCGGTGTTGGCTGGTCATCCTGGAATCTTTGGTACCAGAGATTTGGTGGCTAGATCCTTTTGGTGGCCGTCTTTGTCACGGGATGTGCGTTCTTTTGTGCAGTCCTGTGGGACTTGTGCTCGGGCTAAGCCCTGCTGTTCTCGTGCCAGTGGGTTGCTTTTGCCCTTGCCGGTCCCGAAGAGGCCCTGGACACATATTTCCATGGATTTTATTTCAGATCTCCCTGTCTCGCAAAGGATGTCGGTCATTTGGGTGGTTTGTGATCGCTTCTCTAAGATGGTCCATTTGGTACCCTTGTCTAAATTGCCTTCCTCCTCTGATTTGGTGCCATTGTTTTTCCAGCATGTGGTTCGTTTGCATGGCATTCCGGAGAACATCGTCTCGGACAGAGGTTCCCAGTTTGTTTCGAGGTTTTGGCGGTCCTTTTGTGCTAAGATGGGCATTGATTTGTCTTTTTCCTCGGCTTTACATCCTCAGACAAATGGCCAAACCGAACGAACTAATCAGACTTTGGAAACATATCTGAGATGCTTTGTTTCTGCTGATCAGGATGATTGGGTGTCCTTCTTGCCTTTGGCTGAGTTCGCCCTTAATAATCGGGCCAGCTCGGCTACTTTGGTTTCGCCTTTTTTCTGTAATTTTGGTTTCCATCCTCGTTTCTCTTCAGGGCAGGTTGAGCCTTCGGACTGTCCTGGTGTGGATACGGTGGTGGACAGGTTGCAGCAGATTTGGACTCATGTGGTGGACAATTTGACATTGTCCCAGGAGAAGGCTCAACGTTTCGCTAACCGCCGGCGCTGTGTTGGTCCCCGACTTCGTGTTGGGGATTTGGTTTGGTTGTCGTCTCGTTATGTTCCTATGAAGGTTTCCTCTCCTAAGTTTAAGCCTCGTTTCATTGGTCCGTATAAGATTTCTGAAGTTCTCAATCCTGTGTCATTTCGTTTGGCCCTTCCAGCTTCTTTTGCCATCCATAATGTGTTCCATAGGTCGTTATTGCGGAGATACGTGGCGCCTATGGTTCCATCCGTTGACCCTCCTGCCCCAGTGTTGGTCGAGGGGGAGTTGGAGTATGTGGTGGAGAAGATTTTAGATTCTCGTATTTCGAGACGGAAACTCCAGTACCTGGTCAAGTGGAAGGGTTATGGTCAGGAAGATAATTCCTGGGTTGTTGCCTCTGATGTTCATGCTGCCGATCTGATTCGTGCCTTTCATTTGGCTCGTCCTGATCGGCTTGGGGGTTCTGGTGAGGGTTCGGTGACCCCTCCTCAAGGGGGGGGTACTGTTGTGAATTCTGTTATCGAACTCCCTCCTGTGGTCATGAACGGTACTTCGGCGAGTTCTGTCCATGGACTCCCTCTGGTGGCTGTGAGTGGAGCTGCTGGTTCTGAGGTTCCTTCCACAGGTGACCTAGTTTAGTCTTGGCTGGCTGCTCTATTTAACTCCACTCTGATCGTTACTCCATGCCAGCTGTCAATGTTCTTGTACTGGTTCAGTTCGCTCTTGGATCTTTCTGGTGACCTGTCTACTCCAGCAGAAGCTAAGTCCCTGCTAGTTATTATTTGTTCACTATTTCCTTGTCCAGCTTGGTATCATGATTTTGCCTTGCTAGCTGGAAGCTCTGGGATGCAGAGTGGCACCTCCGCACCGTGAGTCGGTGCGGAGATCTTTTTGCATACTCTGCGTGGTCTTTTGTAGTTTTTTGTGCTGACCGCAAAGATACCTTTCCTATCCTCGGTCTGTTTAGTAAGTCTGGCCTCCCTTTGCTGAAACCTGTTTCATTTCTGTGTTTGTGACTTTCATCTTTACTCACAGTCAATATATGTGGGGGGCTGCCTTTTCCTTTGGGGAATTTCTCTGAGGCAAGGTAGGCTTTATTTTCTATCTCTAGGGCTAGTTAGCTCTTAGGCTGTGAAGAGGCGTCTAGGTAGAGTTAGGTACGCTCCACGGCTATTTCTAGTTGTGTGATAGGATTAGGGGTTGCGGTCAGCAGAGCTCCCACTTCCCAGAGCTTGTCCTGTGTGAGTTTACTCATCAGGTCGTTCCGGGTGCTCCTAACCACTAGGTCCATAACAATGCGTGTACTGAGAGCGCCTGTACAGAGCGGGAAGCGTGCGTGTACTGAGAGCTCCTGTACATGGGAGCGTGCGTATACTGAGAGCGTCTACAGAGCGGGGAGCGTGTGTGTACTGAGGGCACCTGTACAGAGCGGGGAGCGTGCATGTACTGAGAGCACCTGTACAGAGTGGGGAGCGTGCGTGTACTGAGAGCGCCTGTACATGGGAGCGTGCGGGTACTGAGAGCGCCTGTACAGACCGGGGAGCGTGCGTGTACTGAGAGCGCCTGTACAGAGCGGGGAGCGTGCTTGTACTGAGAGCTCCTGTACAGAGCGGGGAGCGTGCGTGTACTGAGAGCGCCTTAGGCTAGTTTCACATTTGCGTTTAAATCCGCAGCGTTTAATACGCATCCGCAAGGGGTAGAAAAAATGCCGCATTTTTACGCGTTTATATGCGTTTTTTCCTGCGTTTGCGTTTTTTGTGCACATGATGAGAAATTTCACAAGAGAAAAATCTAGATAACCAGACACCACCAATGTGACTACAGAGGGCGTGTATTATGGGATATCTTCATATAGACCCCTGAACAGCTGTAATATTCAGATTTTGCTCCTGTATCCTGTGTCATGATGGATCTTCGCATGGAGAGCTTTTATTTCAACCTGGATTTAAGCATCAAGCTGTTTCTTGCCTGTGCTTTTGCTTGGGAGCAAGACAGAAATCGCGAAAGATGGAGAAGGAGACAACGTAGGCGTTTTTGGAGACACCCCATTATCGAACTACGTGAGAGCCGTGGAGCCTATCACACGCTGTATGGCGAGCTTAATGCCAACCCGGAGAAATTCCATGAATATACAAGGGATGTCGCAAGACTCGTTCTGGGATTTGCTTGCTCATGTCCAAGGAACCATACGGAGACAGGATACCCAGCTCTGTAGAGCGATTCCACCAGAGGAACGTCTGCTGGTTACATTAAATATGATATGGCCCAAAAATTACGTGTGTGGCGAAGTTTCTTATTTGGCGCACGGTGTGTGTTGCCGGCGGCGATAGACACAATAAACCAAACATAATTGGGGTAAATCAAATTGTATTTATTTTTTTAACAACCAAAAAAAGTTATTTTACTGTGCCGGCTTGGGGTAGAGTGATGTGTGAAGGACTGAGGCCTGGCTAACCGTGGACGACGCAGAGGTGACAGGAGAAGGGGCAATGAAACTAGTGGGGTCTGGTAGTTCGGGGATTGGGGCTTGACACATGAGAGGCTTGAGACGCACTGGAAGGGTGAGACAAACCTGACATTACAGACACATTGGGAGGTGAAGGGGGAGGAATGCTAAAAGTCCTCTGTTTTTTTTTGTGTGTTTTTTTTTTTAGTTTGCCGGGTTCTGGGAGGTATTTGTGGGCTCATATGGCGTGGTAGTGGGTGACCTGTCAGGGTCCGGCTGCACCGTGTCAGAGTCCATAGTGCTCGTAGAGCGTGCAGCCATGCCAGAGTCCATAGTGCTCGTAGAGCGTGCAGTCATGCCAGAGTCCATAGTGCTCGTAGAGCGTGCAGCCATGCCAGAGTCCATAGTGCTTGTAGAGCGTGCAGCCATGCCAGAGTCCATAGTGCTCGTAGAGCGTGCAGCCATGCCAGAGTCTATAGTGCTCGTAGAGCGTGCAGCCATGCCAGAGTCTATAGTGCTCGTAGAGCATGCAGCCATGCCAGAGTCCATAGTGCTCGTAGAGCGTGCAGCCATGCCAGAGTCCATAGTGCTCGTAGAGCGTGCAGCCATGCCAGAGTCCATAGTGCTCGTAGAGCGTGCAGCCATGCCAGAGTCCATAGTGCTCGTACAGCGTGCAGCCATGCCAGAGTCCATAGTGCTCGTAGAGCGTGCAGCCATGCCAGAGTCCATAGTGCTCGTAGAGCGTGCAGCCATGCCAGAGTCCATAGCGCTTGTAGAGCGGAAGGCCATGCCAGGGTCCTGCTGCATCGTAGTGGTGGCGGTACGGAAAGATGCCAGGGTACTGCTGCATTGTGGTGGTGGCGGTACGGAAGACCATGCCAGGGTCCTGCTGCATCGTGGTGGTGGCGGTACGGAAGACCATGCCAGGGTCCTGCTGCATCGTGGTGGTGGCGGTACGGAAGACCATGCCAGGGTCCTGCTGCATCGTGGTGTCAGTGGAGGAGGTCCAAGCAGGAGCAGCGGTTGTCATGGTGGTGGGATGTCCAACTGCACTCGGCATGGTGATGGCACTGTAGTGGTGTCCGGCTGTGGAAGAAATTCAGGTGGCCGTGCAGTGGTATGCAGCAAAGGTCGGCATTGAGGTTAATCGTGACAGTGAAGGCACAGTTGGATATGCCAACACTGCTGGAAATACCGACTCTCCTGCACGTAAGCAGCATTGCAGGTCTGCATGACACTCAGCTGGAGATCAGGAATAAGGTGTTCCGACATGCCCTGTTCACTTTGGTTAAAAAAAATGCTGTGCTGGCCTCTGGAGGTCGGCTTTCACTTGATCAAGGCTTTTGGTGACCTCCTGGATACGTGCATTCAAGAGGCTATATGAAACATTCATTCGGTCACCCAAAGCCTTGATTGCTTCGTGTAAAACCGAGCTCAAGTGCAAAAACTCAGGCATTAGGGACCTGTCCGAAGCCCCCTGCTGCTGCCGGGAGGAGCCCCCAAAAAAAGGGGCAGTGGAAGAGGACTACGAAAGGGGAAGACCTGATGGACCAGCTCCCTGGTCTCCAGTTAGTGTGGAAGGCCCACCTGCTGCTGCGCTGCTGGCTAGCTGGGACGGGTCTCCGGCTGTCGGATGAAGGACCGCTCCAGAACCTAGGCCAACAGTAGTGCTCCATGTGCTGTGAAAAAAGGAAAAAGAAAATTAATACCAAAAATTAACAAGACGCCAAATCGTGTGGAATAGAAACATACATAGTATGGCAATACAACACATCCAAATGCACAGGAGAAATACTTACGTTCTGTGAGCAAGGACCGGTCTTAAAAATGCCAGAACGCGATGGTATTTGTACATTCGGATCCTTGTTCCTGAACCACTGGGAACACGGCTCTCGACGCAGGTCCTTGTTGAAGCGGTCCTTAATCGAACGCCAACGTGTTTTGACTTTGGACACTGTTAAAAAAAAAAAAAATGGTCACAAAAAGGACTTTTGGCCGTGCTCACACAACTGTGTGTGATGAGAGAAACTCCTGAGAGTTTCTTTCATCACACACAGTCGAGTGAGCACGGCCAAGGTCTCTGCTGCTTCACACTGCAGTACAATACTTACCAAATGCATTTCGGACCCGAGTCGGGGCATTGTCCCAGCCATCCCACATCTCTTGGGCCACCTCATTCCATAGGCGCCGCATCATGACGTTGTTTGAGTGCAGTAGATCCCGGGTGTCCCACAACGGGACTCGCTCCTGGACCAGGGAGATGAGGAGTTCATTCTCTATGAGATCATCCTCCCGTTGTGAAACCTAAAAAATAAATAAGTCATTAAAGTTTGGTCAATTAACATAAGGAAAAGAAAGAAAAAAGATGCAGAGAAATGGCATTAATAGGAAAGTCAACATACAAAAGCATTCCAGAAGAAAAAAGTAAAGAAATATGAATGGAAAGAATGGAAGATTCAAGAATATTACACTGAGGATACATAAAACAGTCAGCCTTGTATACGTACCCGCTGCCGTCTTTCCACCCGACCTTGACTCCGCTGCTCCTGCCCAGTCTCTGCCGCAGATGAAGAAGAGCTCTAAAAAAATGCAAAACAAAAATTGTCCGATGTGTGGATGTGACAGTGAATACTTACCAATCGGATAAGGCAAGTACTCACCTCACTGACATGCTCGACTTCCGACGGCCCAAGAAGAAACTCCTTATGAGAAGAAGCCGAAGAAGACATTCTGATGCATGTAGAAAGAAAGAGATGGCAGAAATTAGGACATGTAGAGACAGAAAATAGAAAATAAAGGCTTTGGCTAGGATATACTCACATTATTCAGAGTCTGGTTTCCTCCAAGGTGCTTGTGTCTGTCTGCTCTGCTTCAGTGTCTGCTGAGTAGTGACCTGCAAATGTCCACTACCTCCCTTTATCACCTACTATGTGGGGGGTGGCTTATCAGTGTCTAGACATGTTTTTCTCTTGTGAAACGCATGCATTCACGAACGCAACCAAACGCATGTGCTTCTGAACGCATGCGTTCATATTGACAGCTGTCACGATATTGTATGAAATATCATATAAGTTTAGTTTCTCTTGTTAGCCCAGGTTGTGAGCTAAAACCTCCCTTCCCTTTCACTCAGGCAAGAGCTTGCCTTGTCAATGTATGTGGGGGAGTTTTATTGTAGAAAGGTATTTACAACTGGCATAGCTGCAGTGGAAAGTTGTGCTAGCTAAAACCGGTCTGATTCCCTTCTGTAAATGCAAGAAGTCCTTTGTTCCATTATTGTAAGATATTGGGCCAACGATTTAGGCTAGAAAAAGGAAAAGTACATATTGTTAACATTCGTCGGTGGTTCTGTCAGCCACTCTAAACATGAGCTTCTAACTCTATCAGGTAAAAAGTAGGGATTTCTCTATAATTATGCATCACAAATAGGACATATTTGATCTCATTAGAATGCCAATGTTAATACGAGATGAATGCTGGGTTTGTTATGACTATGACATGTTCTGTAGCAGAGTTACAGGCATTAGACAAATTTAGGTTAAATTTAGTTAAACTGAAGAGAGAGCAGGGTCTGGGTAAGCCAGCCCTGTTGGTGATGTCACTGGCTGCGGTTTATACGTTTTTGCCAGACCCCAGCAGTTAGTCTGTCTGCTGGAGCCTATGTGAGTCTGACTTGAAGAGCTGTTCTTAACCAGAGTCCTAATGTACTGGGACATATGGAACTAGCCTGGTTGCCTGCAATGCTCTGAACACATGTAAGTGTTGATTTCTCATTTAACCCCTGTTATTTTTATAATTACCTTGTACATATTTTCAGTTGTCTCATATTGTAGCATCTTTATATAACTGTTTAGAAACATAGTAACATAGTAACATAGTAACATAGTTAGTAAGGCCGAAAAAAGACATTTGTCCATCCAGTTCAGCCTATATCTCTGGACCAGATATCACCTCCCTTCTAACCAGAATCCCTCAATGTCTGTCCACTATTTCATCCTTCTTCTCCGCTAGATTTTTGAAACTTAACATGGACAAAACAGAATTCATCATCTTTCCCCCATCTCACGCGACCCCCCCAACGAACCTATCAATTACAGTAAATGGCTGCCCACTCTCCCCAGTCCCACAAGCTCGCTGCCTCGGGGTAATCCTTGACGCTGATCTCTCCTTCAAACCACATATCCAAGCCCTTTCCACTTCCTGCCGACTGCAACTCAAAAATATTTCACGAATCCGTTCATTCCTCAACCATGAATCTGCAAAAACCCTAGTCCATGCCCTCATCATCTCTCGCCTTGACTACTGCAACCTCCTGCTCTGTGGCCTCCCCGCTAACACTCTCGCACCCCTCCAATCTATTCTAAACTCTGCTGCCCGACTAATCCACCTGTCCCCCCGCTATTCCCCGGCCTCTCCCCTCTGTCAATCCCTTCACTGGCTCCCCATTGCCCAGAGACTCCACTACAAAACCCTAACCATGACGTACAAAGCCATCCACAACCTGTCTCCTCCATACATCTGTGACCTCGTCTCCCGGTACTTACCTACCCGCAACCTCCGATCCTCACAAGATCTCCTACTCTACTCCCCTCTTATCTCCTCTTCCCACAATCGTATACAAGATTTCTCTCGCGTATCACCCCTACTCTGGAACCCTCTACCACAACACATCAGACTCTCGCCTACCATCGAAACCTTCAAAAAGAACCTGAAGACCCACCTCTTCAGACAAGCCTACAACCTGCAGCTACCACCGATCGACCAAACCGCTGCATGACCATCTCTACCCTCACCTACTGTATTCTCACCCATCCCTTGTAGATTGTGAGCCCTCGCGGGCAGGGTCCTCATTCCTCCTGTACCAGTTATGACTTGTATTGTTTAAGATTATTGTACTTGTTTTCATTATGTATACCCCTCCTCACATGTAAAGCGCCATGGAATAAATGGCGCTATAACAATAAATAATAATAATAATAATAATAATAATATTCCATCATAATAAATCCCCAGATCTACGTCCTTCTACAGAACCTAATAATTGTATGATACAATATTGTTCTGCTCCAGGAAGACATCCAGGCCTCTCTTGAACCCCTCGACTGAGTTCGCCATCACCACCTCCTCAGGCAAGCAATTCCAGATTCTCACTGCCCTAACAGTAAAGAATCCTCTTCTATGTTGGTGGAAAAACCTTCTCTCCTCCAGACGCAAAGAATGCCCCCTTGTGCCCGTCACCTTCCTTGGTATAAACAGATCCTCAGCGAGATATTTGTATTGTCCCCTTATATACTTATACATGATTATTAGATCGCCCCTCAGTCGTCTTTTTTCTAGACTAAATAATCCTAATTTCGCTAATCTATCTGGGTATTGTAGTTCTCCCATCCCCTTTATTAATTTTGTTGCCCTCCTTTGTACTCTCTCTAGTTCCATTATATCCTTCCTGAGCACCGGTGCCCAAAACTGGACACAGTACTCCATGTGCGGTCTAACTAGGGATTTGTACAGAGGCAGTATAATGCTCTCATCATGTGTATCCAGACCTCTTTTAATGCACCCCATGATCCTGTTTGCCTTGGCAGCTGCTGCCTGGCACTGGCTGCTCCAGGTAAGTTTATCATTAACTAGGATCCCCAAGTCCTTCTCCCTGTCAGATTTACCCAGTGGTTTCCCGTTCAGTGTGTAATGGTGATATTGATTCCCTCTTCCCATGTGTATAACCTTACATTTATCATTGTTAAACCTCATCTGCCACCTTTCAGCCCAAGTTTCCAACTTATCCAGATCCATCTGTAGCAGAATACTATCTTCTCTTGTATTAACTGCTTTACATAGTTTTGTATCATCTGCAAATATCGATATTTTACTGTGTAAACCTTCTACCAGATCATTAATGAATATGTTGAAGAGAACAGGTCCCAATACTGACCCCTGCGGTACCCCACTGGTCACAGCGACCCAGTTAGAGACTATACCATTTATAACCACCCTCTGCTTTCTATCACTAAGCCAGTTACTAACCCATTTACACACATTTTCCCCCAGACCAAGCATTCTCATTTTGTGTACCAACCTCTTGTGCGGCACGGTATCAAACGCTTTGGAAAAATCGAGATATACCACGTCCAATGACTCACCGTGGTCCAGTCTATAGCTTACCTCTTCATAAAAACTGATTAGATTGGTTTGACAGGAGCGATTTCTCATAAACCCATGCTGATATGGAGTTAAACAGTTATACTCATTGAGATAATCCAGAATAACATCCCTCAGAAACCCTTCAAATATTTTACCAACAATAGAGGTTAGACTTACTGGCCTATAATTTCCAGGTTCACTTTTAGAGCCCTTTTTGAATATTGGCACCACATTTGCTATGCGCCAGTCCTGCGGAACAGACCCTGTCGCTGTAGAGTCACTAAAAATAAGAAATAATGGTTTATCTATTACATTACTTAGTTCTCTTAGTACTCGTGGGTGTATGCCATCCGGACCCGGAGATTTATCTATTTTAATCTTATTTAGCCGGTTTCGCACCTCTTCTTGGGTTAGATTGGTGACCCTTAATATAGGGTTTTCATTGTTTCTTGGGATTTCACCTAGCATTTGATTTTCCACCGTGAATACCGTGGAGAAGAAGGTGTTTAATATGTTAGCTTTTTCCTCGTCATCTACAACCATTCTTTCCTCACTATTTTTTAAGGGGCCTACATTTTCAGTTTTTATTCTTTTACTATTGATATAGTTGAAGAACAGTTTGGGATTAGTTTTACTCTCCTTAGCAATGTGCTTCTCTGTTTCCTTTTTGGCAGCTTTAATTAGTTTTTTAGATAAAGTATTTTTCTCCCTATAGTTTTTTAGAGCTTCAATGGTGCCATCCTGCTTTAGTAGTGCAAATGCTTTCTTTTTACTGTTAATTGCCTGTCTTACTTCTTTGTTTAGCCACATTGGGTTTTTCCTATTTCTAGTCCTTTTATTCCCACAAGGTATAAACCGCTTACACTGCCTATTTAGGATGTTCTTAAACATTTCCCATTTATTATCTGTATTCTCATTTCTGAGGATATTGTCCCAGTCTACCAGATTAAGGGCATCTCTAAGCTGTTCAAACTTTGCCTTCCTAAAGTTCAGTGTTTTTGTGACTCCCTGACAAGTCCCCCTAGTGAAAGACAGGTGAAACTGCACAATATTGTGGTCGCTATTTCCTAAATGCCCGACCACCTGCAGATTTGTTATTCTGTCAGGTCTATTAGATAGTATTAGGTCTAAAAGTGCTGCTCCTCTGGTTGGATTCTGCACCAATTGTGAAAGATAATTTTTCTTGGTTATTAGCAGAAACCTGTTGCCTGAAACCTTTGGTGGAGTGTAATATTTAATACTAGATTCGTTCTTCATGCTCTAAAACGTACCCTAAGTCTTCTGAAGGGAATTATGCTACTGTTTTGGGTTAGCTTCGGACCCGTTTAATCGAAGCTGGTGGCAGCATACGTTTATACTGGGTAGTTGGGAGTCATTGTAGCGACTGCGACGTTGATAATTATTGTTCCTGCCTGAGTGGGAGTAGTTAAATCGCCTCGCTGCAGCGTGCCCAATAGCCAGTACAAGCAGGCAGCCTTTCTGGCGACTAATTACCCGAGGTGCAGTACCTAATCTGACCTGAGAGTAAGGGGGGTGCCAGAGAGCTGCAAATTTCAAGTGGAACTGTAAGCGGGATATATTATTATTATTATTATTATTATATACATAAATCCCTGCAGTTCATGGTATATTGCAGAGCAGTGGGATACCTAAAATAAGCCCCTGCTTTAAACTAAGAGGTCAATAGCCTTGTGTGAGTTTTTTCATCACATTGTGGAGTGGAGGGATAACTAAGATAAGCCCCCCTGCACATGTGAGAGCCGTCTGTTGGCCTAAAGTCAAGCCGACCCATGATGTGGGGGTGACGGTCATGGTGTGAATCGTGACAAATTGGTGGCAAGGCAGTGGGATATCTTAGAGCATTAGTGATTTGGTTTGAGTGATCATTCCTCTCACTAAAAACTTGCAAAGTTCTTGCGAGGACTCTACGCAAATAAGTTTGGAGAACGAACTCAGTGTTTATAAGTCCTGACACAATTGTGTGTACTGGTAATTATCCTCTACCCTTCTCTTTGTTTTTCTGTCCCATCTTTTATTTGGCAATCATGGTTGTGCTGGGAGAAACCTTTTATGAGAAGCAGACCAGAGACACCCTTATTGCCTTATGCAAGTCACAGCACATTGACTTTGCAGGCAAAAATAAAGCTGGTCGCAGATCTGGTGCAATGGGAAGCCGCTCTAGACCACTCTCAGAGCCCAGTGGCCGCAGAAGCCGACACAAGCGAACATGGTGCTGCAGCAGAGGTCCAACCACTGAATACGGCCCGAGTAGCAACCAGGGCGAATTGGACCCCCACCTGCTGGCGGCCTTGAAAGAATTCCCCACTGACAACCATGAGGGACATCGGCAGCTGATTCAGCAATACCGGCAGGAGGCCAAGGCCCGAGCCGAGCAAGAGGCCCAGCGAGCCGAGCGGGAGTACCAGCTTCAGATAGCCCGACTGCCAATGCAGGGGTCGTACCAGTCCAGCTGTCAGCCCAGCAGCGCTCAGATACCGAAGCCCCGGCCTGATCACTTTCCTGTTATGGAAAAGGAGGGGGACTTGGACAATTTTCTGCGTGCCTTTGAGAGCCTGCAGACAGTACCAGCTGCCTGCACAAGAATGGGCATGATACCTGACCCCAGGGCTGAGAGGCAAAGCTCTGAAGGCGTTTGCTGCCCTCCCTCAAGTTCAAGATGGTGACTATGGGGCCATCAAGCAGGCCCTCATAGCAAAGTACCAGCTTACACCCGAGGTTAACCGTAGAAAGTTCCAGAACCTCCAACGTGGCCCACACGACAGTTACAGTGATGTGGCTCATGGACTGGGGACCCACTTTGACCAGTGGACCCAAGGACTGTCAGTGACCACCTTTGCACAGCTGCGAGACCTGATGATCAAAGACCAGTTCTTTCATCTTTGCCCAGCTGAGGTGCGGCAGTTCGTGATGGACAGAGAACCCAAAGACGTGACGAAAGCAGCGCAGATTGCTGATGCCTATGAGGCCAACCGTAGATCGGAAGCGCGGAAGCCAGTCACCACCAGCTGGAGAGGGGGTAAGCCTGCAACCAACGCCAGTACCCCTGCCAGCCAACACACCAGAGGTCCTGTCCCCGTGGCCAACAGCACCAGACCTACCACCGAACCTCGCCAGTGTTTCCACTGCAAGTGGACTGGCCATATCAGTCCCTACTGCCCAGACAAGCCGAAGAACCCCCCAGCCAAGGCCCCAGGGCCTAATGCAGCAGTTCTTTTGGTGGGTGGTGTGGTTGGGAGGGTGTGTGACAACGTACAGCCCGTCACTGTGGGAGGCCATGTTGCTACAGGCCTCAAGGACACCGGGGCTGAACGAACCCTCATCCGACCCGAACTGGAGGCCCATGAAGAAATCATTCCGGGGAAAACCCTAACTGTCACTGGGATTGGGGGCATCAGCTGTCCCTTACCAATGGCCCGGGTTTATATTGATTGGGGTGCCGGGAGCGGGGTGAAGGAAGTGGGGCTGTCTGATAATTTGCCCACTGATGTTTTGTTGTGGACTGATTTGGGGAGGATGGTTGCATACTACGTCCCTGACACCCCTCCCCAATCTACTAATGAGGGTAACGTTAACCCTGATGATGATGGGAAATCGCATGTGTTACCTGACCATGCTTTATCCTGTAATGATGCATCTGATAACCATTTTTTCCCTGGGATTGATGGTGAAAATGTTGTACCTGTGCCAACCGAACCTGATAACCACTTTTCTGCAAAGGTTAATGTGTCCATAGGTATAGGAGTGCTCAGCCACGTCGCTCTGCAGAGTGTGACGGCTGAGGAACCCCTAGCAGGGGCAAGTATCGTTGCTACAGGAAATGGGGAGCAGCATGGGAACCGTGAGAAAGGTGATGCCATGAAAGTGACCAGTGCCACCGAGGAAGGTAACTGGCCCATAAGTAGCACTGCCCCTGGAGTGTTGGGGGTGGATGGGGAGGTAGAGCCCATAGCAGCACCGGCTGATGGGACTGTAGAAATCCCCGGGGAGACAGCCTACGTAGCTGCTGTCACCCGCAGTCAGAGTGCCCGGAACGCAGATAACTGCCTTCCGGACCCTCCTCAGTCATCAGTGTGACTGAACCAGAGGTGGACCCAGAGCAGGTCCAAGAGGGTTCCCGTGGGGAAGGGACCCTGACGTCGCTTCTGGCTTCCCCTAGCCAGGAGTTTCAGGCCGCTCTGCACGCAGATGCGAGCCTAGAGAGTTTGAGACAACTCGCCGAGACGCCCACCTCCGTAACTGAGAAGGAGAGGGTGTTTTGGGAACGAGGAAGGTTGTACCGGGAGACAGTACCCGGAGAATCGCAAAAGGAGTGGTTGAGGGAAAGACAGCTGGTCGTCCCGCAGCAATTCCGGGGTGAGTTGTTACGGATTGCCCATGAGATCCCGCAAGCTGGACACTTGGGGATCAGCAAAACTAAGGCCCGGCTGTCTCAACACTTCCATTGGCCTAAGATGGGGACAAATGTGTCAAACTACTGCCGCTCCTGTGTCACCTGTCAAAGAGAGGGAAGGCAGGGCCTGCTCTTAAGGCTCCCTTGATCCCTTTGCCAGTGATAGAGGAGCCTTTCCAGAGGATCGCGGTGGACATTGTGGGCCCGCTGGCCGTCCCCAGCAGCTCTGGAAAGCGATATATCCTTACTGTGGTAGACTACGCTACCCGGTACACAGAGGCAGTAGCTCTGTCGTCAACTAGGGCAGATAAGGTGGTGGATGCCCTGTTGGCCATCTTTTCACGTGTAGGATTTCCCAGGGAAATGCTTACTGATCAAGGGACCCAATTTATGTCTCGGCTAATGGAGGCTCTCTGTAAGAGAATGCAGGTGAAGCACCTGGTCTCGAGTGCGTATCACCCACAGACCAATGGCTTGTGTGAACGCTTCAATGGTACCCTCAAACAGATGCTACGCATGCTGGTTGAGACCCAAGGGCGCGACTGGGAGCGGTACCTCCCACACCTGCTATTCGGTTACTGAGAGGTTCCGCAGGCCTCGACGGGGTTCTCCCCCTTCGAGCTCCTGTACGGCAGGCGAGTCCGGGGACCCCTTGGGTTGGTAAGAGAATCCTGGGAAGAGGAGCCGAACCATTTTGAAGTGTCCATAATGGAGTATGTCATGCGCTTCCGTGCCAAGATGCAGACCTTGACGCAGTTGGTGCATGACAACATGACGCAGGCTCAGGCTGATCAGAAGCACTGGTACGACCAGAACGCCCTGGAGCGGACCTACCACGTGGGTCAAAAGGTGTGGGTGCTGGTCCCCGTACCAACGGATAAGCTTCAGGCAGCCTGGGAGGGCCCGTACGTCGTCCACCAACAGCTCAACCCGGTCACCTACGTGGTCACGCTTGACCACACTCGGGGTAGGCAAAGGGCCTTTCACGTCAACATGATGAAGGCTCATCACGAACGTGAACCTTTCATCCTACCGGTCTGCAGCTTACCCGAAGACGGGGATGAAGACACCCTCCTGGACATGCTGGCCCAAGCCAAGGTCGGTGGGTCCATCGAGGACGTGGAGGTAAGCACCTCGTTAACTGAACCCCAGCGGTTGCAGTTGCAAACCACACTGGAACCCTTCCGGGTCGTGTTCTCCAACCGACCTGGGAGGACTGAGTTAGCAGTCCACGAGGTGGACACCGGGAATCACGCCCCACTACGGCGAACACCCTATCGAATCTCTGACCAGGTGCAGCAGATTATGTGCCAAGAGATCGATGAGATGTTACAGCTGGGGGTGATTCGACGGTCAAAGAGCGCGTGGGCCTCACCTGTAGTTCTCGTGCCAAAGAAAGATCGGACCACCCGGTTCTGCATGGACTACAGGGGCTCAACGCCATCACAGCCTCTGACGCGCACCCAATGCCGCGCATCGAGGAGCTGCTTGAGAGTTTAGCTGGCACAAAATACCTGACAACAGGGCCGGACTGAGACCAAAAAGCAGCCCTGGCACAAAAAAAATTCACCAGCTCATATACAATGAATTACATATACTTCATATAGTCACACACATCATACATGTACACCGCACACATGCTGGACAACACAGACTCATTACATGCACATCAAATAGTCACACAGACACATCATACATGTACGCAGCAAACATGCTGGACAACACAGGCTCATTACGCACACATTACTCATTATAACACACACGTATTACACACACGCAAACACTACAGATACCGCACACACAAGTATTACACACTCACACACTACAGATACCGCACACACATTACACACACACTACAGATACCTCATACACAAGTATTACACTACACACACAATACACATGGATTACACTCAGACTACAGATACACACACACATTACACACACACTACAGATAGCGCACACACACAAGTATTACACTACAGATACCGCACACACAAGTATTACACTACAGATAACGCACATGGAGCGCCCCCAGACACAGGGCCGCGGCTTACTCAGTACCGGTCCTCTCTGGCTCAGTTCTGGGGCTGTCACGGTGGCTGGACCCGGTCCGTGACCCTGCTGAGGGGCGTCCAATAAAAGGTGATACAAGTCTGTCAAGGTCTCGTGACGCCACCTGTGGTATTCGGTCAGGGTGACCGACGCTGCTTGGGGTCTGCTGGGGTGATGGAATGGCAGCTATATAGTATACCTTCCCACAGGTGAAGTATGTCCCCAGGGCTTCCCAGTAGTGTAGATGGTGATGGTGTGAGGTGCAGACAATAACGAGGACACAGGGTTGCAGTCTCTTTACCTCTTTACTGAAGGCTTCAGGATCCTCAATCCAGAGCACTGTTAACAGGGCTGTCTGAGACCGGCCGGTCCGAAGGCACATCCAGAGTTCCCTTTGCAGGTGGAAATCATTGCCTACCACTAGCGCCTGTGTGTTGTAGTGCTTCCCTGCTGAGCATTCGGGATAGTCCTCACAACTTCTGTTCTCGTTCTTTCTCGTTCTTTGTATTCTCCGTCCCCCAAGTTTGTTATGGCTAGGACGCACCCGTTTGACGGGAAGGCTCGGAGCTATTCTGAACCCCTAGAGACGCCTCTCTCCACGGTTGCCCCCTATGTCTGCTTAGGTGATGTAAGGTAGACAGCCAACCTATAATTAACTGTCCTGCGATATTTGAAGTAAGGCATAAAGTCAGTTACTTCCTTGGTGTTCCGGTCACCGGCTACGCGCCTCAGTAGGATGTTGCCGTTCTCGGGGCACGACTTCTACTGGCTCTCCTTTGTGCTTGATCTCGTTTTTCACTGTCCACAATATCCTTCACTTCGTGTCCTTTCTAAGGATACCGCCGCAAGGTAGTGCAGGCGCGGTTCCATTTCGTTCTGTTCTTGTCGCTAAGTCTCTGCCAGGTTCCCACGCCTGACAGGGACCCCCCTGAATCTTCTCCCTGCAACACCCCCTGCCACGGGATGTTGCCTGGGCAAAACCCAGTCAGCTTCTGTCCTAACTTCCTATCCAACCCCTAGTTTTACCAGTGTGAGGAGTGGCCTAATAAATAAAACCTTTTGCTCCCCCAAGTGGCCGGAGTGTGAAGTGTAATGTGTGCTGGTGATACCTGGTCAGATGAACTCCTTTAGTGCCATCAGACGTACCATCACTCCCCTTAGGCCGGCGTCACACTAGCGAGTTTTACGGACGTATGAGCGCATAAAATGCGTCCGTAAAACACGCATTACACATGGCCCAATTATTCTCTATGCCCCTGCTCCTATCTGCCGTAATTTACTGATCTGTATTATATGGCTTTCTACGACCGTAGAAAATCGCAGCATGCTGCGTCTGTCACCGTATTGCGCAAAAAAATCGCCAATGAAAGTCTATGGAAGCCAGAAAAATATGGATTACACACGGACCAGCAGTGTGACTTGCGAGAAATACGCAGCGGTGTTAGCGAGAACAGCCGTCAATTCAGTGCGGTGTACAGTAAAATCACACTGACAGCTTACAATAGAATAGGTAGAATAACTGTGTACACATAGAATAGGTGTATATATATATATATATATATATATGTCAGTGAGACACATATATGTATATATATTATTATTTCATACAGCGCTAGATAGCTTTAAAGCCGGTAATTCAATTGCGGCTTTTGCTCTCTCCTTCCTAAACCCAACATGATATGAGACCTGGTTTACATACAGTAAACCATCTCATATCCCCATTTTTTTTGCATATTCCACACTACTAATGTTAGTAGTGTTTATGAGCAAAATTTGGCCGTTCTAGCTATTAAAGGGTTAAATTGCGGAAAAAATTGGCGTGGGCTCCTGCGCAATTTTCTCCGCCAGAGTAGTAAAGCCAGTGACTGAGGGCAGATATTAATAGCCTGGAGAGGGTCCATGGTTAGTGGCCCCCCCCTGGCTAAAAACATCAGCCCCCAGCCACCCCAGAAAAGGCACATCTGGAAGATGCGCCTATTCTGGCACTTGGCCACTCTCTTCCCATTCCTGTGTAGCGGTGGGATATGGGGTAATGAAGGGTTAATGTCACCTTGCTATTGTAAGGTGACATTAAACCAGATTAATAATGGATAGGTGTCATAATTGTGGTTCCTCCACAATGGGGAGGGGGCGTAATTTGGCCTTGCATCGATCTCCCCTCTTGCCAATGCGCTGGCAACTGTCACAGGTCTGGCAGTATTGACGAACATCATAGGTTACCCCCGGCCAAAAGAAGTTTTGTGTCAGACGATGCCTGGTGCGACTGACGCCGAAGTGCCCGGCCAAGGGTATGTCATGAGAGATTCGCAGTAACTCCTGCCTATACTTCTTGGGTACTACCAGCTGTCGTTTTATAGTGGGGCTCGTCCCTGTGTGGTGCTGCTCTGTGATCCGGTGGAGGCGTCCCTGCTTCCATATAAACTGTTCCCCTTCCAGTACCCCTCTCCCCTCCTGTGCCTTCCCACGATATCCCTCCAATGAAGGATCCTCAAGTAACTCCCTCTTAAATTCATCTGGGGTGGCCCAAGAAATGTGTCTGGCTATGGGAATACATGTAGGGCTGGGATGTCTTACCTGGGCCTCCTCTGAGTGTGATTCCGCCTCCGCAGCTCGAGCTTGTCTCCGGGTGGTCACAGGATATGTCTCAGCCAGAGGGGCAACCGAGAAGGCAGACAACATGGGCCCCAAGTCATTTCCCAGCAAAATGTCTGCAGGCAAATCCTCCATCAAGCCGACCTCAACAAGGCCATCCCCGACTCCCCAGTTCAGGTGAATCCTGGCAGTGGGCAGTCGATGTATGGCTCCCCCTGCTACACGGACTGCCACTGTCCGGTCCGTCTTCTCTTGGTCCCGGACGAGATGAGGCTTCACAAGGGTCAAAGTTGCTCCAGAATCTCTTAGTCCCTGCATGCGTTTCCCATTAACCCACACGACCTGTCGATGCTGTTGTCGATTATCTGCCCGGGCTGCCTGCACGGGGTCTACTTCATGCAGCACTTCCTCCATGTCTTCCACCCCTTGGTTAGTTGTAGCCCCCAATGCCGGGTCAGCTTCGCCTTGGTAGCAGTGTACAGCGGCCCGGCGGAAGGTAGCTGTTCCCACCTTTGGCCACTGGGTATGCTGAGTCCGGTTGGGACATTGTCTTTGCAGGTGGCCCAGCTGACGGCAGGTGTGGCATCGCGCCCCAGGGGAACTGTGGTAGGCCGGGTTTCTAGCTGGTCCCCCTACAATCTTCGGTGGTTTGGGGCCCTCCAGGTCCATGGGCGGACCCCTAGTGACCATCTTTGATCGGACAACTGAGGCCTCCTGACGTCATGATGTTCATCGGCCAGACGAGCGGCTTCCTCAAGAGTCATTGGCCGCCTGTCCCGAAGCCATTCCTGTGTCTCGGGGTTTAGTCCATTAAAGAATCGTTCTAACAAGAAGAGCTGGAGGACGTCCTCCTTAGTGGTTGCTTGGCCATAGAACGCCAGTCTGTTCTTTACCTCCCTCTGGAATTCAGTCTCCTCCATGTTCACATTGGGGGGGCGCTGCACTGTCGTGTTCCATGATGGCTGCTATCAAATCTGCTTTTGTTTTGTTGCTGGCGATTAACCCTCGGGCTTCCACCAGGTCTTTTAATGTAGTCCTCTTTAACTTCTGGTAGTTGTCTTCCATTCATTCCTTTCCTCCTGTAGAAGGGGTATCACATCCCGCTGTCTGCCACCAGTGTAACGGGGTCTACTGTGCTGTAGTACCTCTTTCAGCACCCCCCCGTGTTTCAGGAGGTCCACTCTGCTTTTGCTGGATTCTGAATGAAGGACGCTGGCTGGAATTCCTTGATTACGTGAGAGCATATAAAAGCTGACTGCTACTCGACGTATTTCCAGTCTAAAAGAACACACTTTATTCACAGGACACAGAATATATAACACAGATACACAGGGCAGGCCAATAGAAAAAGCAGGCCAGACATACATTACAATAGCCGCAGGGGGCCGGAGCCTGCTGATATTTACTGTGGGAATTACAAAGGTGGGGGAGGACAAAAGGGATATCTTGTCCCCTCTGACCAGGGGCGCAGCCTGTGGACTGATGCATTTCACATGGAACCTATTATACATAATATATACTGCATAACATATTCTTGGTGCTGGGTGTTCTGTAACAATCATCAACTGGACCGACGGCTGTGAGGGGGCCTTCCAGGTGTTGAAAACAGCACTGTGCAACGCCCCTGTGTTGCAAGCAATCGACAGCAGTCGACCGTTCTTGGTACAGACCGACGCCAGCGAGTTTGGCCTTGGTGCTGTACTCAGCCAGGTTGACTCGGAGGACTAAGAGCACCCCGTGTTGTACCTGAGCCGGAAACTTTTGCCGAGGGAAGTGGCCCACTCCACCATCGAGAAGGAGTGCCTGGCCATAGTCTGGGCCCTGCAACGCTTGCAGCCCTACTTGTACGGTCGCACCTTCACTGTGGTGACCGACCACAACCCTCTGCGCCATGTGTGGAACCAACGGCAGGTTGCTACGCTGGAGCCTTGCCCTTCAGCAGTTTGACTTCACCATTGAACACAAAATGGACAGGGAGCATGGCAATGCAGATGGACTGTCCCACCAGGGTGAATCTACTGAGGTGCGCATGGAGGCATACCGAGGGGTTCTGCCTCCGTAGCGCACACCAAAAGGGGGAGGTGTCACGATATTGTATGAAATATCATATAAGTTTTATTGAAGAAAGGTATTTACGACTAGGCTCAAATCTTGCTCTAGCAGAAACTGTTTAGAAGCTTCCAGAATCCATGAGAGTCTTTGTTCTAATATGATGATATTGGGCTAATGAGTTAGGCTAGAAAAAGGAAAATTATATATTCTTTACGTTCCTCAGCGGATCTATCCGCCACTATAAACACGAGCTTCTAACGCCATCAGGTAAAAAGTAGGGATTTCTATGTAATTATGCATCCCAAATAGGACATATTTGATCTCATTAGAATGCCAATGTTAATACGAGATCAATGCTGGGTTTGTTATGACATGTTCTGTAGCAGAGTTACAGGCATTAGACAAATTTAGGTTAAACTTAGTTAAACTGAAGAGGTAGGAGGGCTTGGGTAAACCAACCCCTTTCTGTGATGTCACAGGCTGCAGCTATAAGTTTTTGGCCAGACCCCAGCAGAGAGTCTGCTGCTGGAGCCTATGTGAGCCTGATGTGAAGAGCTGTTCCTAACCAGTCCTAAGGCATTGGGACATATGGACCTAGCCTGGTTGCCTGAAATGATCTGAACACGTGTTATTTCTCATGTAATCCCTGTTTTTTTTTATAATTACCTTGTACATATTTTCAATTGTCTCACATTGTAACATCTTTATATGACTTATTTTATGAACATTGCCTGAAACCTTTGACGGAGTATAATATTTAATACTAGAGTCGTTCTTCCTGCTCTAAAACGTACCCTGTCTCCTGAACGGAATTACGCTACTGTTTTGGGTGAGCTTCGGACCCGTTTAATCGAAGCTGGTGGCAGCATACATTTGTGCAGGCCTTTGGGTGTTGTTGTAGCGACTGCGGCGTTGATAATTATTGTTCCTGCCTGAGTGGGTGTAGTTAATCTCGTCGCTGCAGCGTGCCCAATAGCAAGTACATAGCAGGCAGCCTTTCTGGCAACTAATTACCCTAGGTGCAATACCTAATCTGACCTGAGAGAAAGGGGGGCGCCAGAGAGCTGCAAGTTTCAAGTGGAACTGTAAGCGGGATATACATAAATCCCTGCAGTTCGTGGTATATTGCAGAGCAGTGGGATACCTAGAATAAGCCCCTGCTGTAAAGTAAGAGGTCAATAGCCTTGTGTGTTTTTTCATCACATTGTGGAGTGGAGGGATAACTAAGATAAGCCCCCCTGCACATGTGATAGCCGTCTGTTGGCCTAAAGTCACCCTGACCCATGACGTAGGGGTGACGGTCACGGTGTGAATCGTGACACTCCCCTTATTCCTTTGCCAGTGATAGAGGAGCCTTTCCAGAGAATCGCGGTGGACATTGTGGGCCCGCTGGCCGTCTCCACCTTCTCTGGAAAGCAATACATCCTCACTGTGGTAGACTACGCTACCCGGTACACAGAGGCAGAAGCTCTGTCAACTAGGGCAGATAAGGTGGCGGATGCCCTGTTGGCCATCTTTTCTCGTGTAGGATTTACCAGGGAGATGCTTACTGATCAAGGGACCCAATTTATATCTCGCCTAATGGAGGCTCTCTGTAAGAGAATGCAGGTGAAGCACCTGGTATCAAGTACGTATCACCCACAGACCAATGGCTTGTGTGAACGCTTCAATGGTACCCTCAAACAGATGCTACGCATGCTGGTTGAGAACCAACGGCGCGACTGGGAGCGGTACCTCCCACACCTGCTATTCGCTTACTGAGAGGTTCTGCAGGCCTCAACGTGGTTCTCCCCCTTTGAGCTCCTGTACGGCAAGCGAGTCCGGGGTCCCCTTCGGTTGGTAAGAGAATCCTGGGAAGAGGAGCCGAACCCTTCTGAAGTGTCCATAGTGGAGTATGTCATGCACTTCCGTGACAAGATGCAGACCTTGACGCAGTTGGTGCATGACAACATGACGCAGGCTCAGGCTGACCAGAAGCACTGGTACGACCAGAACGCCCGGGAGCGGACCTACCACGTGGGTCAAAAGGTGTGGGTGCTGGTCCCCGTACCAAAGGATAAGCTTCAGGCAGCCTGGGAGGGCCCGTACGTCGTCCACCAACAGCTCAACCCGGTCACCTACGTGGTCACACTTAACCACGCTCGGGGTAGGCGAAAGGCCTTTCACGTCAACATGATGATGGCTCATCACAAACGTGAACCTTTCGTCCTACCGATCTACAGCTTACCCGAAGACGGGGAGGAAGACACCCTCCTGGACATGCTGGCCCAAGCCAAGGCCGGTGGGTCCATCGAGGACATTGAAGTAAGCGGCTCGTTAACTGAACCACAGCGGTTGCAGTTGCAAACCACACTGGAACCCTTCTGGGTCGTGTTCTCCAACTGACATGGGAGGACTGAGTTAGCAGTACACAAGGTCTACACCGGGAATCACACCCCACTACAGCGAACACCCTATCGAATCTCTGACCAGGTGCAGTAGGTTATGCGCCAGGAGTTTGATGAGATGTTACAGCTGGGGGTGATTCGACGGTCAAAGAGTGCGTGGGCCTCACCTGTAGTTCTCGTGCCAAAGAAAGACCGGACCACCCAGTTCTGCGTGGACTACAGGGGGCTCAACGCCATCACAGCCTCTGACGCGCACCCAATGTCGCGCATCGAGGAGCTGCTTGAGAGGTTAGATGGCGCAAAATACCTGACAATAATGGATCTGAGTCGAGGATTCTGGCAGATTCCCCTGAGCCCCGTGGCGCAGAAGTCAGCCTTTATCACACCCTTTGGACTGTACGAGTCCATGGTCATGCCCTTCGGCATGAAGAATGCCCCTGCCACTTTCCAGCGGATGGTCAACCTCCTGCTTCAGGGACTGGAGAAGAACACAGTGGCGTACTTGGATGACATTGCCATCTTCAGTCCCTCCTGGGAGGAACACCTACAGCATCTCGAGGAGGTGATCAGGCGAATTCACCGAGCAGGACTGACTATCAAGCCGGGAAAGTGCCAGATGGGCATGAGGGAGGTCCACTACCTGGGGCACCGGGTAGGCGGAGGCACCCTAAAGCCAGAGCCTGAGAAAGTTGGGCGCGATCGTGAACTGGCCCACTCCTGGGATCAAGAAACAGGTGATGTCCTTCTTGGGCACTACAGGGTACTATAGGCGCTTCGTACAGCACTATAGTAGCCTGGCAAAACCCTTGACGGACCTCACCAGGAAGAAGCTACCCCACATTGTCAACTGGACCGACGGCTGTGAGGGGTCCTTTCAGGCATTGAAAACAGCACTGTGCAACGCCCCTGTGTTGCAAGCAGTCGACCGTTCTTGGTACAGACTGATGCCAGCGAGTTTGGCCTCGGTGCTGTACTCAGCCAGGTTGACTCGGAGGACCAAGAGCACCCCGTGTTGTACCTGAGCCAGAAACTTTTTCCGAGGAAAGTGGCCTACTCCACCATCGATATTTAATACTAGAGTCGTTCTTCCTGCTCTAAAACGTACCCCAAGTCTTCTGAAGGGAATTACGCTACTGTTTTGGGTTAGCTTCGGACCCATTTAATCGAAGCTGGTGGCAGCTTACCGTGTGCCGGCCTTTGGGTGACGTTGTAGCGACTGCGGCGCTGATAATTATTGTTCCGGCCTGAGTGGGAGTAGTTAATCGCGTCGCTGCAGCATGCCCAATAGCCAGTACATAGCAGGCAGCTATTCTGGCGACTAACTACCCGAGGTGCAGTACCTAATCTGACCTGAGAGTAAGGGGGGCGCCAGAGAGCTGCAAGTTTCAAGTGGAACTATAAGTGGGATACACATAAATCCCTGCAGTTCGTGGTATATTGAAGAGCAGTGGGATACCTTAAATAAGCCCTTGCTGTAAACTATGAGGTCAATAGCCTTGTGTGTGTTTTTTTCATCACATTGTGGAGTGGAGGGATAAGTAAAATAAGCCCCCCTGCACATGTGATAGACGTCTTTTGGCCTAAAGTCACCCCGACACGTGACGTGGGGGGTGACGGTCACGGTGTGAATCGTGACATATATGCAGTTTTTATTTGCCCCTTTGTAAAATCTTTTGTATATGTTATCTAAAACCTGCTAATGAATATGGATTAATCATAAAATTTAATAGTGCTTTTTCTTTTGTTCTGTAAACCACACTCCTAAAACCATACGCTACCTAAAACGGCATCCAATCGGCCGGAAAATGATAGTGGCAGCGAGTAATTAACCAGCCGTAATAGAGACAGCTGCAGCCTCAAATCGTTTGTCAATTGTGTGATTGTCCTGACGACAGTGGGCAGCGGAGGGCTGTGTGTGACAAAAATATGACAGGTGGGTAAAACGTAGCTCCCCGGTTGTGATCTTTGACAGTTGTCAACATTTTTCTTCCCTTATGTCACGATATGGTATGAAATATCATATTAGTAGTTTCTCTTGCTAGCAGGCTGTGGGCTAAAAAGCCCCCCTTCCCTTTCCAAGGTATGGGGGAAGAAGAGTTTATTACCTCTAGCTCGGAGAGCAAAGGTATTTATGACCTGCACCCCTGCAGTGGAAAGTGACCGGCTAGAACTGGATTCTAAGTCTCTAGAATCCATGGAAGTTCTTTGTTCTGTTTTTGTAAGATATTACGCAAACCGTTTAAGAACACGAAAAAATATATTCTTAATCTCCCTCGGTGGATCTACCCATCACTCTAAACACGGGCTTCTAACTCCATCTGGTAAAGAAGTAGGGATTTCTCTGTAAATATGTATCCCAGATAGGACATATTTGATCTCATTAGAATGCCCACGTTAATCCGAGATGAATGCTGGGTTTGTTATGACTATGACATGTTTTGTAGCGAAGTTATAGAAAGTAGATAAATTTAAGGTTGAAGTACTCAGAATGTAGAGAGAGGAGGGTCTGGATAAGCCACCCTTTCTGTGATGTCACTAGCTGCAGGTTTTAAGTTTTTGGCAGGCTCACCAGCAGTTCCTCTTCTTGCGTTTTTCCTGGAGAGCCCTGAGCACGTCAAATGAACTGGGACGTATGGAAACTCCACTAGCCTGGTTGTCTGCAATGCAATGAACTGAGAACATGTGAGTGTTATCTTTTCTCCTTTAATCCCCTTTATGTTATAATTACCTTGTACATATTTGCAATTGTCTCATTTGTAACATCTTTGTAAAATATTTTGATAAAGCACTGCCTAAATTTTGTGGGGTATATTATTTCATGCCAGTTCTTTCCCCATGCTCTAAAAACGTACCCCAAGTCTTCTGAAGGGAATTACGCTACTGTGTTGGGTTAGCTTCGGACCCGTTTAATCGAAGCTGGTGGCAGTGATACCATGTGCAGGTTTTTGGGGTGATGTTGTAGCGACTGCGGCGTTGATAATTATTGCTCCTGCCTGAGTGGGAGTAGTTTATTGCGTCGCTGCAGCGTGCCCAATAGCCAGTACATAGCAGGCAGCCTGTCTGGCGACTAATTACCCAGGGTGCAGTACCTAATCTGACCTGAGAGTAAGGGGGGCGCCAGAGAGCTGCAAGTGTTGAGTGGAACTGTAAGTAGGATATACATAAATCCCTGCAGTTCGTGGTATATTGAAAAGCAGTGGGATACCTAGAATAAGCCCCTGCTGTAAACTAAGAAGTCAATAGCCTTGTGTGTGTTGTTTCATCACATTGTGGAGTGGAGGGATAACTAAGATAAGCCCCCCTGCACATGTGATAGCCATCTGTTGGCCTAAAGTCACCCTGACCCGTGACGTAGGGGTGACGGTCACGGTGTGAATCGTGACAAATTGGTGGCAAGGCGGTGGGATCTTAGAGCATTAGTGATTTGGATTGCGTGATCATTCCTCTCACTAAAAACTTGCAAAGTTCTTGCGAGGACTCTGCGCAAATAAGTTTGGAGATCGAACTCAGTGTTTATTAGTCTTGAGACAATTGTGTACTGGTAATTATCCCCTCCCTTTCTCTTCGTTTTTCTATCTTATCTTTTATTTGGCAACCATGGTTGGGCTGGGAGAAGTCTTTTATGAGCAGCAGACCAGAGACACCCTTGTTGCCTTATGCAAGTCACAGCACATTGACTTTGCAAGCAAAAACAAAGCCCAACTGGTTGCAGATCTGGTGCAATGGGAAGCCGCTCTAGACCACTCTCAGAGCTCAGTAGCCGCAGAAGCCAGCACAAGCGAACATGGTGCTGCAGCAGAGGTCCAACCACTGAATGCTGGCCCTGTTAGCAATCCGGGCGAATTGGACCCCCGCCTGCCTTGAAAGAATTCCCCACTGACGACCATGAGGGACGTCGGCAGCTGATTCAGCAATACCATGAGCGAGCCGAGCGAGAGGCTGAGAGCCGAGCGAGAGGCCCAGGCCCAGCGAGCCGAGCGAGAGGCCCAAGCGGAGCGGGAGTACCAGCTGCAGATGGCCCGACTGCAAATGCAGGGGTTGTCCCAGACCAACCGTGAACCCAGCAGCGCTCAGACACCGAAGCCCCGGGCCGATTATTTTCCTGTTATGGAAAAGGTCGGGGACTTGGACACTTTTCTGCGGGCCTTTGAGAAAGCCTGCAGACAGTACCAGCTGCCTACAGATGAATGGGCACGATACCTGACACCAGGGCTGAGAGGTAAAGCTCTGGAGGCGTTTGCTGCCCTCCCTCAAGAACAAGATGGAGACTATGAGGCCATCAAGCAGGCTCTGATAGCCAAGTACCAGCTTACACCCGAGGTGTACCATAGAAAGTTCCGGACCCTCCAACGTGGCCCACACGACAGTTACAGTGATGTGGTGCATGGACTGGGGACCCACTTTGACCAGTGGACCCAAGGACTGTCAGTGACCACCTTTGCACAGCTGCGAGACCTGATGATCAAAGACCAGTTCTTTCATCTTTGCCCAGCTGAGGTGCGACAGTTCGTGATGGACAGAGAACCCAAAGACGTGACGAAAGCAGATTGTCGATATCTATGAGGCCAACCGTAGATCGGAAGTGCGGAAGCCAGTCACCACCAGCTGGAGAGGGGGTAAGCCTGCAACCAATGCCAGTACCCCTGCCAGCCAACACGCCAAAGGTCCTGCCCCCGTGGCCAACAACACCAGACCTACCACCGATCCTCACCAGTGTTACTTCTGCAATCGGCCTGGTCTTATCAGTACCTACTGTCCAGCCAAGCCGAAGAACCCCCAAGCCAAGGCCCCAGGGCCTAATGCAGCAGTTCTTTTGGTGGGTGGTGTGGTTGGGAGGGTGTGTGACAACGTACAGCACGTCACTGTGGGAGGCCATGTTGCTACAGGCCTCAAGGACACCAGGGCTGAACGAACCCTCATCCGACCCAAACTGGCGGCCCCTTAAGAAATCATTCCGGGGAAAACCCTGTCACGGGGATTGGGGGCATCAGCTGTCCCTTACCGATGGCCCGGGTTTATCTTGATTGGGGTGCCGGGAGTGGGGTGAAGGAAGTGGGGCTGTCTGATAATTTGCCCACTGATGTTTTGTTGGGGACTGATTTGGGGAGGATGTATGCATACTACGTTCCTGATACCCCTCCCCAATCTACTAATGAGGGTAACGTTAACCCTGATGATGATGATGATGGGAAATCGCATGTGTTACCTGACCATGCTTTATCTTGTAATGATGCATCTAATAACCATTTTTTCCCTAGGATTGATGGTGAAAATGTTGTACCTGTGCCAGCTGAACCTGATAATGATTTTTCTGTGAAGGTTAATGTGTCCATAGGTACAGGCGTGCCCAGCCACGTCGCTCTGCGGAGTGAGACGGCTGAGGAACCCCTAACAGGGGCAAGTGTCGGTGCTACAGGAAATGGGGAGATGCATGGGAACCGTGAGGAAGGTGATGCCATGAAAGTGACCAGTGCCACCGAGGAAGGTAACTGGCCCATAAGTAGCACTGCCCCTGGAGTGTTGGGGGTGGATGGGGAGGTAGAGCCCATAGCAGCGCCGGCTGATGGGTCTGTAGAAACCCCCGGGGAGACAGCCTACGTAGCTGCTGTCACCCGCAGAGTGCCCGGAACGCAGATAACTGTCTGCCTTCCGGACCCTCCTCAGTCATCACTGTGACTGAACCAGAGGTGGACCCAGAGCAGGTCCAAGAGGGTTCCCGTGGGGAAGGGACCCTGACGTCGCTTTTGGCTTCCCCTAGCCAGGAGTTTCAGGCCGCTCTGCACACAGATGCGAGCCTAGAGAGTTTGAGACAACTCGCCGGGACGCTCTTCTCTGAGACTGATAAGGAGAGGGTGTTCTGGGAACGAGGAAGGTTGTATCGGGAGACAGTACCCGGAGAATCACAAAAGGAGTGGTTGAGGGAAAGACAGCTGGTTGTCCCGCAGCAATTCCGGGGCGAGTTGTTACGGCTTGCCCATGAGATCCCGCTAGCTGGACACTTGGGGATCAGCAAAATTAAGGCCCGGCTGTCTCAACACTTCTATTGGCCTAAGATGGGGACAGATGTGTCAAACTACTGCCGCTCCTGTGTCACCTGTCAGAGTGGGGAAGGCGGGGCCTGCTATTAAGGCTCCCCTGATCCCTTTGCCAGTGATAGAGGAGCCTTTCCAGAGGATCGCGGTGGACATTGTGGGCCCGCTGGCCATCCCCAGCAGCTCTGGAAAGCGATATATCCTTACTGTGGTAGACTACGCTACCCGGTATCCAGAGGCAGTAGCTCTGTCCTCAACTAGGGCAGATAAGGTGGCGGATGCCCTGTTGGCCATCTTTTCACGTGTAGGATTTCCCAGGGAAATGCTTACTGATCAAGGGACCCAATTTATGTCTCGCCTAATGGAGGCTCTCTGTAAGAGAATGCAGGTGAAGCACCTGGTATCGAGTGCGTATCACCCACAGACCAATGGCTTGTGTGAACGCTTCAATGGTACCCTCAAACAGATGCTACGCATGCTGGTTGAGACACAAGGGCGCGACTGGGAGCAGTGTTATGAGAGGCAATTCAGTATCACAATGGACATGGAGGTCAGAGCACATACAGTGATCTGACAATAACCCAAAATAATAGATTCAGCAAAGTGAGGCCCGATATTCTAGACAGAACGAGGATAGGAAAGATAACTTTGCGGTCTACACAAAACCCTAAAGAAAACCACGCAAAGGGGCAAAAAGACCCTCCGTACCGAACTAACGGCACGGAGGTACACCCTTTGCGTCCCAGAGCTTCCAGCAAAACAAATAGACAAGCTGGACAGAAAAAATAGCAACAAATAGCAAAGAAGCACTTAGCTATGCAGAGCAGCAGGCCACAGGAATGATCCAGAGAAACACAAGTCCAACACTGGAACATTGACAGGAAGCATGAATCAAAGCATTAGGTGGGGTTAAGTAGAGAAGCACCTAACGACCTCACCAGATCACCTGAGGGAGGAAACTCAGAAGCAGCAGTACCAGTTTCCTCCACAAACGGAAGCTCCCAGAGAGAATCAGCCGAAGTACCACTTGTGACCACAGGAGGGAGCTCTGCCACAGAATTCACAACAGAGCAGTACCTCCCACACCTGCTGTTCGCTTAACGAGAGGTTCCACAGGCCTCGACGGGGTTCTCTCCCTTCGAGCTCCTGTATGGCAGGCGAGTCCGGGGACCCCTTGGGGTGGTAAGAGAATCCTGGGAAGAAGAGCCTGAACCCTTCTGAAGTGTCCATAGTGGAGTATGTCATGCGCTTCCGTGACAAGATGCAGACCTTGACGCAGTTGGTGCATGACAACATGACGCAGGCTCAGGCTGACCAGAAGCACTGGTACGACCAGAACGCCCGGGAGCGGACCTACCACGTGGGTCAAAAGGTGTGGGTGCTGGTCCCCGTACCAACAGATAAGCTTCAGGCAGCCTGGGAGGGCCCGTACGTCGTCCACCAACAGCTCAACCTGGTCACCTACGTGGTCACGCTTGACCATGCTCGGGGTAGGCAAAAGGCCTTTCATGTCAAAATGATGAAGGCTCATCACGAACGTGAACCTTTCGTCCTACCGATCTGCAGCTTGCCCGAAGACGGGGAGGAAGAGACCCTCCTGGACATGCTGGCCCAAGCCAAGGCCAGTGGGTCCATCGAGGACGTGGAGGTAAGCGCCTCGCTAACAACCACAGCGGTTGCAGTTGCAAACCACACTGGAACCCTTCCGGGTCGTGTTCTCCAACCGACATGGGAGGACTGAGTTAGCAGTCCACGAGGTGGACACCGGGAATCACGCCCCACTACGGCGAACACCCTATCGAATCTCTGACCAGGTGCAGCAGATTATGCGCCAAAAGATCGATGAGATGTTACAGCTGGGGGTGATTCGACGGTCAAAGAGCGCGTGGGCCTCACCTGTAGTTCTCATGCCAAAGAAAGACCAGACCACCCAGTTCTGCGTGGACTACAGGGGGCTCAACACCATCACAGCCTCTGACGCGCACCCAATGCCGCGCATCGAGGAGCTGCTGGATAGGTTAGCTGGCACAGATTACCTAACAACAATGGATCTGAGTAGAGGATACTGGCAGATTCCCCTGAGCCCCGAGGCGCAGGAGAAGTCCGCCTTTATCACGCCCTTCGGACTGTACGAGTCCACGGTCATGCCCTTCGGCATGAAGAATGCCCCTGCCACTTTCCAGCGGATGGTCAACCTCCTGCTTCAGGGACTGGAGTACGCCGTAGCATACTTGGATGACATTGACATCTTCAGTTCCTCCTGGAAGGAACACCTGCAGCATCTCAAGGAGGTGCTCAGACGAATTCACCAAGCAGGACTGACTATCAAACCTGGAAAGTGCCAGATGGGCATGAGGGAGGTCCACTACCTGGGGCACCGGGTAGGCGGAAACACCCTAAAGCCAGAGCCTGAGAAAGTGGGCGCGATCGTGAACTGGCCCACTCCCGTGACCAAGAAACAGGTGATGTCCTTCTTGGGCTCTGCAGGGTACTATAGGCGCTTTGTACAGTACTATAGTAGCCTGGCAAAACCTTTGACAGACCTCACCAGGAAGAAGCTACCCCACATTATCAACTGGACAGATGGCTTTGAGGGGGCCTTCCAGGTGTTGAAAACCGCACTGTGCAACGCCCCTGTGTTGAAAGCAGTCGACCGTTCTTGGTGTAGACCGACGCCAGCGAGTTTGGCCTTGGTGCTGTGCTCAGCCAGGTTGACGCGGAGGACCAAGAGCACCCAGTGTTATACCTGAGCCGGAAACTTTTGCCGAGGGAAGTGGCCTACTCCACCATCAAGAAGGAGTGCCTGGCCATAGTCTGGGCCCTGCAGCGCTTGCAGCCCTAATTGTACGGTTGCCCCTTCACTGTTGTGACCGACCACGACCCTCTGCGCTGGCTAAACGCCATGTGCCTTTCAGCAGTTTGACTTCACCATTGAACACAAAACGGGCAGAGCATGGGAATGCAGATGGACTGTCCTGCCAGGGTGAACACACTGAGGTGCGCATGGAGGCATACCGTGGGGTTCTACCTCCCTAGCGCACACCAAAAGGGGGAGATGTCACGAGATGGTATGAAATACCATATAAGTAATTTCTCTTGCTAGCAGGCTGCGGGCTAAAAAGCCCCCCTTCCCTTTCACTCAGCCAAGAGCTTCCCTTTCCAAGGTATGGGGGAAGAAGAGTTTATTACCTCTAGCTCGGAGAGCAAAGGTATTTATGACCGGCACCCCTGCAGTGGAAAGTGACCGGCTAGAACTGGATTCTAAGTCTCTAGAATCCATGGAAGTTCTTTGTTCTGTTTTTGTAAGATATTATGCAAACCGTTTAAGAACACGAAAATATATATTCTTAATCTCCCTCAGTGGATCTACCCATCACTCTAAACACGGGCTTCTAACTCCATCTGGTAAAGTACGGATTTCTCTGTAAACATGTATCCCAGATAGGACATATTTGATCTTATTAGAATGTCCACGTTAATCCGAGATGAATGGTGGGTTTGTTATGGCTATGACATGTTTTGAAGCGAAGTTATAGAAAGTAGATAAATTTAAGGTTGAAGTACTCAGAATGTAGAGAGAGGAGGGTCTGGATAAGCCAGCCTTTCTGTGATGTCACTAGCTGCAGGTTTTAAGTTTGTGGCAGGCTCACCAGCAGTTCCTCTTCTTGCCTTTTTCCTGGAGAGCCCTGAGCACGTCCAATGAACTGGGACGTATGGAAACTCCACTAGCCTGGTTGTCTGCAATGCAATGAACTGAGAACATGTGAGTGTTATCCTTTCTCCTTTAATCCCCTTTATGTTATAATTACCTTGTACATATTTGCAATTGTCTCATTTGTAACATCTTTGTAAAATATTTTGATAAAGCACTGCCTAAATTTTGTGGGGTATATTATTTCAGGCCAGTTCTTTCCCCATGCTCTAAAAACGTACCCCAAGTCTTCTGAAGGGAATTACACTACTGTGTTGGGTTAGCTTCGGACCCGTTTAATCGAAGCTGGTGGCAGTGATACCATGTGCAGGTTTTTGGGGTGATGTTGTAGCGACTGCGGCGTTGATAATTATTGTTCCTGCCTGAGTGGGAGAAGTTTATCGCTTCGCTGCAGCGTGCCCAATAGCCAGTACATAGCAGGCAGCCTGTCCGGCGACTAATTACCCAGGGAGCAGTACCTAATCTGACCTGAGAGTAAGGGGGGCGACAGAGAGCTGCAAGTGTTAAGTGGAACTGTAAGCGGGATATACATGAATCCCTGCAGTTCGTGGTATATTGAAAAGCAGTGGGATACCTAGAATAAGCCCCTGCTGTAAACTAAGAGGTCAATAGCCTTGTGTGTGGTTTTTTCATCACATTGTTAGCAGTGGAGGGATAACTAAGATAAGCCCCCCTGCACATGTGATAGCCATCTGTTGGCCTAAAGTCACCCTGACCCGTGATGTAGGGGTGACGGTCACAGTGTGAATCGTGACACCTTATACACAAACACACACACAAGTGGAACACAGAACATGGCAAGTTATTTTATTACTAACAACCCATAATAGGGCTGAAAAAAAAGGGGAGAAAAGTCTACAACCCCAATATGAAGAGCCCCAAAGGGGCAATTAAACCAAGATTACAGGATTAAAGAGGAAAACTGAAGTGAGCAGGTAAAAAGAGCCGATGAAAAACCATCAAAAGGAAATAGGAAGAGGGGTAATGATTACTGCCCGTACACACTCTCATCACTGTATGCAATGTACAGGAAGCAGTCCTCTTCATGGTGTTCCTAGAAAGAAGGAGCAGAGAGGTCAGTACTACAAGCTCTGTCATTTCTGCACTACGCCAAAACAGTACACTACACCTCCATCCTGTCCTGTATCTACTATTCCTGTACTGTACACAGCTCTACACAACACCTCAATCCTGTACTGTATCTACTATTCCTGTACTGTACACAGCTCTACACTACACCTCCATCCTGTCCTGTATCTACTATTCCTGTACTGTACATAGCTCTACACTACACCTCCATCCTGTCCTGTATCTACTATTCCTGTACTGTACACACAGCTCTACACTACACCTCCATCCTGTATCTACTATTCCTGTACTGTACACAGCTCTACACTACACCTCCATCCTGTCTTGTATCTACTATTCCTGTACTGTACACACAGCTCTACGCTACACCTCCATCTTGTCCCGTATCTACTATTCCTGTACTGTACACAGCTCTACACTACACCTCCATCCTGTCCTGTATCTACTATTCCTGTACTGTACACACAGCTCTACGCTACACCTCCATCCTGTCCCGTATCTACTATTCCTGTACTGTACACACAGCTCTACACTACACCTCCATCCTGTCCAGTATCTACTATTCCTGTACTGTACACACAGCTCTACACTACACCTCCATCCTGTCCTGTATCTACTATTCCTGTACTGTACACACAGCTCTACACTACACCTCCATCCTGTCCTATATCTACTATTCCTATACTGTACACAGCTCTACACTACACCTCCATCCTGTCCTGTATCTACTATTCCTGTACTGTACACACAGCTCTACACTACACCTCCATCCTGTCCTGTATCTACTATTCCTGTACACAGCTCTACACTACACCTCCATCCTGTCCTGTATCTACTATTCCTGTACTGTACACAGCTCTACACTACACCTCCATCCTGTCCCGTATCTACTATTCCTGTACTGTAGACAGCTCTATACTACACCTCCATCCTGTCCTGTATCTACTATTCCTGTACTGTACACACAGCTCTACACTACACCTCCATCCTGTCCCGTATCTACCATTCCTGTACTGTACACAGCTCTACACTACACCTCCATCCTGTCCTGTATCTACTATTCCTGTACTGTACACACAGCTCTACACTACACCTCCATCCTGTCCTGTATCTACTATTCCTGTACACACAGCTCTACACTACACCTCCATCCTGTCCTGTATCTACTATTCCTGTACACGGCTCTACACTACACCTCCATCCTGTCCTGTATCTACTATTCCTGTACTGTACACACAGCTCTACACTACACCTCCATCCTGTCCTGTATCTGCTATTCCTGTACTGTACACACAGCTCTACACTACACCTCCATCCTGTCCTGTATCTACTATTCCTGTACAGTACACACAGCTCTACACTACACCTCCATCCTGTCCTGTATCTACTATTCCTGTACTGTACACACAGCTCTACACTACACCTCCATCCTGTCCTGTATCTACTATTTCTGTACTGTACACACAGCTCTACACTACACCTCCATCCTGTCCTGTATCTACTATTCCTGTACTGTACACACAGCTCTACACTACACCTCCATCCTGTCCTGTATCTACTATTCCTGTACAGTACACACAGCTCTACACTACACCTCCATCCTGTCCTGTATCTACTATTCCTGTACAGTACACACAGCTCTACACTACACCTCCATCCTGTCCTGTATCTACTATTCCTCTACTGTACACACAGCTCTACACTACACCTCCATCCTGTCCTGTATCTACTATTCCTGTACTGTACACACAGCTCTACACTACACCTCCATCCTGTCCTGTATCTACTATTCCTCTACTGTACACACAGCTCTACACTACACCTCCATCCTGTCCCGTATCTACTATTACTGTATTGTACACACAGCTCTACACTACACCTCCATCCTGTCCTGTATCTACTATTCCTGTACACAGCTCTACACTACACCTCCATCCTGTCCTGTATCTACTATTCCTGTACTGTACACACAGCTCTACACTACACCTCCATCCTGTCCTGTATCTACTATTCCTGTACTGTACACACAGCTCTACACTACACCTCCATCCTGTCCTGTATCTACTATTCCTGTACTGTACACACAGCTCTACACTGCACCTCCATCCTGTCCTGTATCTACTATTCCTGTACACACAGCTCTACACTACACCTCCATCCTGTCCTGTATCTACTATTCCTTACTGTACACACAGCTCTACACTACACCTCCATCCTGTCCAGTATCTACTATTCCTGTACTGTACACACAGCTCTACACTACACCTCCATCCTGTCCTGTATCTACTATTCCTGTACTGTACACACAGCTCTACACTACACCGCCATCCTGTCCCGTATCTACTATTCCTGTACTGTACACAGTTCTACACTACACCTCCATCCTGTGCTGTATCTACTATTCCTGTACTGTACACAGCTCTACACTACACCTCCATCCTGTCCTGTATCTACTATTACTGTATTGTACACACAGCTCTACACTACATCTCCATCCTGTCCAGTATCTACTATTCCTGTACTGTACACACAGCTCTACACTACATCTCCATCCTGTCCTGTATCTACTATTCCTGTACTGTACACACAGCTCTACACTACACCTCCATCCTGTCCTGTATCTACTATTCCTGTACTGTACACACAGCTCTACACTACACCTCCATCCTGTCCTGTATCTACTATTCCTGTACTGTACACAGCTCTACACTACACCTCCATCTTGTCCTGTATCTACTATTCCTGTACTGTACACACAGCTCTACACTACACCTCCATCTTGTCCTGTATCTACTATTCCTGTACTGTACACACAGCTCTACACTACACCTCCATCCTGTCCTGTATCTACTATTCCTGTACTGTACACACAGCTCTACACTACACCTCCATCCTGTCCTGTATCTACTATTCCTGTACTGTACACACAGCTCTACACTACACCTCCATCCTGTCCTGTATCTACTATTCCTGTACTGTACACACAGCTCTACCCTACACCTCCATCCTGTCCTGTATCTACTATTCCTGTACTGTACACAGCTCTACACTACACCTCCATCCTGTCCTGTATCTACTATTCCTGTACTGTACACACAGCTCTACACTACACCTCCATCCTGTCCTGTATCTACTATTCCTGTACTGTACACAGCTCTACACTACACCTCCATCCTGTCCTGTATCTACTATTCCTGTACTGTACGCACAGCTCTACACTACACCTCCATCCTGTCCTGTATCTACTATTCCTGTACTGTACACAGCTCTACACTACACCTCCATCCTGTCCTGTATCTACTATTCCTGTACTGCACACAGCTCTACACTACACCTCCATCCTGTCCTGTATCTACTATTCCTGTACTGTACACACAGCTCTACACTACACCTCCATCCTGTCCTGTATCTACTATTCCTGTACTGTACACACAGCTCTACACTACACCTCCATCCTGTCCTGTATCTACTATTCCTGTACTGTACACAGCTCTACACTACACCTCCATCCTGTCCCGTATCTACTATTCCTGTACTGTACACAGCTCTACACTACACCTCCATCCTGTCCCGTATCTACTATTCCTGTACTGTACACAGCTCTACACTACACCTCCATCCTGTCCTGTATCTACTATTCCAGTACTGTACACACAGCTCTACACTACACCTCCATCCTGTCCCGTATCTACTATTACTGTATTGTACACACAGCTCTACACTACACCTCCATCCTGTCCTGTATCTACTATTCCTGTACACAGCTCTACACTACACCTCCATCCTGTCCTGTATCTACTATTCCTGTACTGTACACACAGCTCTACACTACACCTCCATCCTGTCCTGTATCTACTATTCCTGTACTGTACACAGCTCTACACTACACCTCCATCCTGTCCTGTATCTACTATTCCTGTACTGTACACACAGCTCTACACTACACCTCCATCCTGTCCTGTATCTACTATTCCTGTACACACAGCTCTACACTACACCTCCATCCTGTCCTGTATCTACTATTCCTGTACTGTACACAGCTCTACACTACACCTCCATCCTGTCCTGTATCTACTATTCCTGTACTGTACACAGCTCTACACTACACCTCCATCCTGTCCTGTATCTACTATTCCTGTACTGTACACAGCTCTACACTACACCTCCATTCTGTCCTGTATCTAATATTACTGTATTGTACACACAGCTCTACACTACACCTCCATCCTGTATCTACTATTCCTGTACTGTACACACAGCTCTACACTACACCTCCATCCTGTCCTGTATCTACTATTCCTGTACTGTACACACAGCTCTACACTACACCTCCATCCTGTATCTACTATTCCTGTACTGTACATACAGCTCTACACTACACCTCCATCCTGTCCTGTATCTACTATTCCTGTACTGTACACACAGCTCTACACTACACCTCCATCCTGTCCTGTATCTACTATTCCTGTACTGTACACACAGCTCTACACTACACCTCCATCCTGTCCTGTATCTACTATTCCTGTACTGTACAGACAGCTCTACACTACACCTCCATCCTGTCCTGTATCTACTATTCCTGTACTGTACACAGCTCTACACTACACCTCCATCCTGTCCTGTATCTACTATTCCTGTACTGTACACACAGCTCTACACTACACCTCCATCCTGTCCTGTATCTACTATTCCTGTACTGTACACACAGCTCTACACTACACCTCCATCCTGTCCTGTATCTACTATTCCTGTACTGTACACACAGCTCTACACTACACCTCCATCCTGTCCTGTATCTACTATTCCTGTACTGTACACAGCTCTACACTACACCTCCATCCTGTCCTGTATCTACTATTCCTGTACTGTACACACAGCTCTACACTAAACCTCCATCCTGTCCAGTATCTACTATTCCTGTACTGTAGACAGCTCTACACTACACCTCCATCCTGTCCTGCATCTACTATTCCTGTACTGTACACACAGCTCTATACTACACCTCCATCCTGTCCTGTATCTACTATTCCTGTACTGTACACACAGCTCTACACTACACCTCCATCCTGTCCTGTATCTACTATTCCTGTACTGTACACAGCTCTACACTACACCTCCATCCTGACCTGTATCTACTATTCCTGTACTGTAGACAGCTCTACACTACACCTCCATCCTGTCCTGTATCTACTATTCCTGTACTGTAGACAGCTCTACACTACACCTCCATCCTGTCCTGTATCTACTATTCCTGTACTGTACACAGCTCTACACTACACCTCCATCCTGTCCTGTATCTACTATTCCTGTACTGTACACACAGCTCTACACTACACCTCCATCCTGTCCTGTATCTACTATTCCTGTACTGTACACACAGCTCTACACTACACCTCCATACTGTCCTGTATCTACTATTCCTGTACTGTACACACAGCTCTACACAACACCTCCATCCTGTCCAGTATCTTCTATTCCTGTACTGTACACACAGCTCTACACTACACCTCCATCCTGTCCAGTATCTACTATTCCTGTACTGTACACAGCTCTACACTACACCTCCATCCTGTCCTGTATCTACTATTCCTGTACTGTACACACAGCTCTACACTACACCTCCATCCTGCCCTGTATCTACTATTCCTGTACTGTACACAGCTCTACACTACACCTCCATCCTGTCCTGTATCTACTATTCCTGTACTGTACACACAGCTCTACACTACACCTCCATCCTGTCCTGTATCTACTATTCCTGTACTGTACACAGCTCCACACTACACCTCCATCCTGTCCTGTATCTACTATTCCTGTACTGTACACACAGCTCTACACAACACCTCTATCCTGTCCAGTATCTACTATTCCTGTACTGTACACACGGCTCTACACTACACCTCCATCCTGTCCCGTATCTACTATTCGTGTACTGTACACACAGCTCTACACTACACCTCCATCCTGTCCTGTATCTACTATTCCTGTACACACAGCTCTACACTACACCTCCATCCTGTCCTGTATCTACTATTCCTGTACTGTACACAGCTCTACACTACACCTCCATCCTGTCCTGTATCTACTATTCCTGTACTGTACACACAGCTCTACACTACACCTCCATCCTGTCCTGTATCTACTATTCCTGTACTGTACACAGCTCTACACTACACCTCCATCCTGTCCTGTATCTACTATTCCTGTACTGTACACATAGCTCTACACTACACCTCCATCCTGTCCTGTATCTACTATTCCTGTACTGTACACACAGCTCTACACTACACCTCCATCCTGTCCTGTATCTACTATTCCTGTACTGTACACAGCTCTACACTACACCTCCATCCTGTCCTGTATCTACTATTCCTGTACTGTACACAGCTCTACACTACACCTCCATCCTGTCCCGTATCTACTATTCCTGTACTGTACACACAGCTCTACACTACACCTCCATCCTGTCCTGTATCTACTATTCCTGTACTGTACACACAGCTCTACACTACACCTCCATCCTGTCCCGTATCTACTATTACTGTATTGTACACACAGCTCTACACTACACCTCCATCCTGTCCTGTATCTACTATTCCTGTACACAGCTCTACACTACACCTCCATCCTGTCCTGTATCTACTATTCCTGTACTGTACACACAGCTCTACACTACACCTCCATCCTGTCCTGTATCTACTATTCCTGTACTGTACACAGCTCTACACTACACCTCCATCCTGTCCTGTATCTACTATTCCTGTACTGTACACAGCTCTACACTACACCTCCATCCTGTCCTGTATCTACTATTCCTGTACTGTACACAGCTCTACACTACACCTCCATCCTGTCCTGTATCTACTATTCCTGTACTGTACACACAGCTCTACACTACACCTCCATCCTGTATCTACTATTCCTGTACTGTACATACAGCTCTACACTACACCTCCATCCTGTCCTGTATCTACTATTCCTGTACTGTACACACAGCTCTACACTACACCTCCATCCTGTCCTGTATCTACTATTCCTGTACTGTACACACAGCTCTACACTACACCTCCATCCTGTCCTGTATCTACTATTCCTGTACTGTACACACAGCTCTACACTAAACCTCCATCCTGTCCTGTATCTACTATTCCTGTACTGTACACACAGCTCTACACTACACCTCCATCCTGTCCTGTATCTACTATTCCTGTACTGTACACAGCTCTACACTACACCTCCATCCTGTCCAGTATCTACTATTCCTGTACTGTACACACAGCTCTACACTACACCTCCATCCTGTCCTGTATCTACTATTCCTGTACTGTACACACAGCTCTACACTACACCTCCATCCTGTATCTACTATTCCTGTACTGTACATACAGCTCTACACTACACCTCCATCCTGTCCTGTATCTACTATTCCTGTACTGTACACACAGCTCTACACTACACCTCCATCCTGTCCTGTATCTACTATTCCTGTACTGTACACACAGCTCTACACTACACCTCCATCCTGTCCTGTATCTACTATTCCTGTACTGTACACACAGCTCTACACTAAACCTCCATCCTGTCCTGTATCTACTATTCCTGTACTGTACACAGCTCTACACTACACCTCCATCCTGTCCTGTATCTACTATTCCTGTACTGTACACAGCTCTACACTACACCTCCATCCTGTCCAGTATCTACTATTCCTGTACTGTACACACAGCTCTACACTACACCTCCATCCTGTCCTGTATCTACTATTCCTGTACTGTACACACAGCTCTACACTACACCTCCATCCTGTCCCGTATCTACTATTCCTGTACTGTACACACAGCTCTACACTACACCTCCATCCTGTCCTGTATCTACTATTCCTGTACTGTACACAGCTCTACACTACACCTCCATCCTGTCCTGTATCTACTATTCCTGTACTGTACACACGGCTCTACACAACACCTCCATCCTGTCCTGTATCTACTATTCCTGTACTGTACACACGGCTCTACACTACACCTCCATCCTGTCCTGTATCTACTATTTCTGTACTGTACATACAGCTCTACACTACACCTCCATCCTGTCCTGTATCTACTATTCCTGTACTGTACACAGCTCTACACTACACCTCCATCCTGTCCTGTATCTACTATTCCTGTACTGTACACACAGCTCTACACTACACCTCCATCCTGTCCTGTATCTACTATTCCTGTACTGTACACACAGCTCTACACTACACCTCCATCCTGTCCTGTATCTACTATTCCTGTACTGTACACACAGCTCTACACTACACCTCCATCCTGTCCTGTATCTACTATTCCTGTACTGTACACACATCTCTACACAACACCTCCATCCTGTCCAGTATCTTCTATTCCTGTACTGTACACACAGCTCTACACTACACCTCCATCCTGTCCAGTATCTACTATTCCTGTACTGTACACAGCTCTACACTACACCTCCATCCTGTCCTGTATCTACTATTCCTGTACTGTACACACAGCTCTACACTACACCTCCATCCTGCCCTGTATCTACTATTCCTGTACTGTACACAGCTCTACACTACACCTCCATCCTGTCCTGTATCTACTATTCCTGTACTGTACACACAGCTCTACACTACACCTCCATCCTGTCCTGTATCTACTATTCCTGTACTGTACACAGCTCCACACTACACCTCCATCCTGTCCTGTATCTACTATTCCTGTACTGTACACACAGCTCTACACAACACCTCCATCCTGTCCAGTATCTACTATTCCTGTACTGTACACACGGCTCTACACTACACCTCCATCCTGTCCCGTATCTACTATTCGTGTACTGTACACACAGCTCTACACTACACCTCCATCCTGTCCTGTATCTACTATTCCTGTACACACAGCTCTACACTACACCTCCATCCTGTCCTGTATCTACTATTCCTGTACTGTACACAGCTCTACACTACACCTCCATCCTGTCCTGTATCTACTATTCCTGTACTGTACACACAGCTCTACACTACACCTCCATCCTGTCCTGTATCTACTATTCCTGTACTGTACACAGCTCTACACTACACCTCCATCCTGTCCTGTATCTACTATTCCTGTACTGTACACAGCTCTACACTACACCTCCATCCTGTCCTGTATCTACTATTCCTGTACTGTACACACAGCTCTACACTAAACCTCCATCCTGTCCAGTATCTACTATTCCTGTACTGTAGACAGCTCTACACTACACCTCCATCCTGTCCTGCATCTACTATTCCTGTACTGTACACACAGCTCTATACTACACCTCCATCCTGTCCTGTATCTACTATTCCTGTACTGTACACACAGCTCTACACTACACCTCCATCCTGTCCTGTATCTACTATTCCTGTACTGTACACAGCTCTACACTACACCTCCATCCTGTCCTGTATCTACTATTCCTGTACTGTAGACAGCTCTACACTACACCTCCATCCTGTCCTGTATCTACTATTCCTGTACTGTACACAGCTCTACACTACACCTCCATCCTGTCCTGTATCTACTATTCCTGTACTGTACACACAGCTCTACACTACACCTCCATCCTGTCCTGTATCTACTATTCCTGTACTGTACACACAGCTCTACACAACACCTCTATCCTGTCCAGTATCTACTATTCCTGTACTGTACACACAGCTCTACACTACACCTCCATCCTGTCCAGTATCTACTATTCCTGTACTGTACACAGCTCTACACTACACCTCCATCCTGTCCTGTATCTACTATTCCTGTACTGTACACACAGCTCTACACTACACCTCCATCCTGCCCTGTATCTACTATTCCTGTACTGTACACACAGCTCTACACTACACCTCCATCCTGTCCTGTATCTACTATTCCTGTACTGTACACACAGCTCTACACTACACCTCCATCCTGTCCTGTATCTACTATTCCTGTACTGTACACACAGCTCTACACAACACCTCTATCCTGTCCAGTATCTACTATTCCTGTACTGTACACACAGCTCTACACTACACCTCCATCCTGTCCAGTATCTACTATTCCTGTACTGTACACAGCTCTACACTACACCTCCATCCTGTCCTGTATCTACTATTCCTGTACTGTACACACAGCTCTACACTACACCTCCATCCTGCCCTGTATCTACTATTCCTGTACTGTACACAGCTCTACACTACACCTCCATCCTGTCCTGAATCTACTATTCCTGTACTGTACACACAGCTCTACACTACACCTCCATCCTGTCCTGTATCTACTATTCCTGTACTGTACACAGCTCCACACTACACCTCCATCCTGTCCTGTATCTACTATTCCTGTACTGTACACACAGCTCTACACAACACCTCTATCCTGTCCAGTATCTACTATTCCTGTACTGTACACACGGCTCTACACTACACCTCCATCCTGTCCCGTATCTACTATTCGTGTACTGTACACACAGCTCTACACTACACCTCCATCCTGTCCTGTATCTACTATTCCTGTACACACAGCTCTACACTACACCTCCATCCTGTCCTGTATCTACTATTCCTGTACTGTACACAGCTCTACACTACACCTCCATCCTGTCCTGTATCTACTATTCCTGTACTGTACACACAGCTCTACACTACACCTCCATCCTGTCCTGTATCTACTATTCCTGTACTGTACACAGCTCTACACTACACCTCCATCCTGTCCTGTATCTACTATTCCTGTACTGTACACAGCTCTACACTACACCTCCATCCTGTCCTGTATCTACTATTCCTGTACTGTACACACAGCTCTACACTAAACCTCCATCCTGTCCAGTATCTACTATTCCTGTACTGTAGACAGCTCTACACTACACCTCCATCCTGTCCTGCATCTACTATTCCTGTACTGTACACACAGCTCTATACTACACCTCCATCCTGTCCTGTATCTACTATTCCTGTACTGTACACACAGCTCTACACAACACCTCCATCCTGTCCTGTATCTACTATTCCTGTACTGTAGACAGCTCTACACTACACCTCCATCCTGACCTGTATCTACTATTCCTGTACTGTAGACAGCTCTACACTACACCTCCATCCTGTCCTGTATCTACTATTCCTGTACTGTAGACAGCTCTACACTACACCTCCATCCTGTCCTGTATGTACTATTCCTGTACTGTACACAGCTCTACACTACACCTCCATCCTGTCCTGTATCTACTATTCCTGTACTGTACACAGCTCTACACTACACCTCTATCCTGTCCTGTATCTACTATTCCTGTACTGTACACAGCTCTACACTACACCTCTATCCTGTCCTGTATCTACTATTCCTGTACTGTACACAGCTCTACACAACACCTCCATCCTGTCCTGTATCTACTATTCCTGTACTGTACACAGCTCTACACTACACCTCCATCCTGTCCTGTATCTACTATTCCTGTACTGTACACACAGCTCTACACTACACCTCCATCCTGTCCTGTATCTACTATTCCTGTACTGTACACAGCTCTACACTACACCTCCATCCTGTCCTGTATCTACTATTCCTGTACTGTACACAGCTCTACACTACACCTCCATCCTGTCCTGTATCTACTATTCCTGTACTGTACACAGCTCTACACTACACCTCCATCCTGTCCTGTATCTACTATTCCTGTACTGTACACAGCTCTACACTACACCTCCATCCTGTCCTGTATCTACTATTCCTGTACTGT